>NC_036853.1:5255264-5392764 GCF_002910315.2 Salvelinus sp. IW2-2015
ATTTGGATGGTCTTAACCAATCATAGCACAGTATGATATGGCGGTAAAATGCATCCAATTATAATTCAGTATGTTTACACATATGAATATTACATACATGTTACCAGGGGTAGGACTTTTAACTTCGGTGCCATCCTGTGTGATGCTCTAGCAACATGGCTCGCCACAGCTGCTTTCGCCCACAAGCCAGTCTTTGTAAATGTCTGGTGAGCCACGAGTCCTGGAATTTACATTTTCCAGGCATAGCTGAAGATTCACTTTAAGATTTCTCACTTGCTTGCCTTGCTTGTTTAACCTGGATCATTCGACTTCAATCACTCATGCACGCACGTGACTGTCGCACTTTCGAGGCAGGTGGCACGTGAAACAAGGACGCACAGACGGCGGGAGACACATGCAGACAGCGCAACGTAGCCTATTACTAACATGAAGTATTTTTAAAAATCTAAAAAATAACTTCAATTTCTATTCTTGCACAAAATATATAAATTAAAGCCCTTTCAATGGCCCAAGTCTATTTGTTTATTTTCAAAAACCTTCAAGGCCTTGATTTTTTTCTCTCAAATTCACAAACATTAAAGGATTTCAAGGACCCGTGGGAACCCTGATAAGGGTTCTTTTTGTCTCCACTGACCATTTCCACATTCTCCAATTTTGGTGGGAAAAGACCCTTTGTTCTACGAATATCTCTCCCTCCATACAGCTTGGGAAGGTATTTATGATCATCATAAAACTGGCCAACAGACCCAGGAGGGGGAGGGGGTCTTCAGACCGTTGCCTAGCGGGCACCACCGATCTCCATCTTAGGACTGGCAAGTCATGACACTAGGGCAGTGTCTTAAGTGGTGCTTTAGTATTAGAAGGGTGGAGAGATTAGGGTAAAAACTTCAGAAAAAAACTAAAAATGGAAACTGGCATCACTCTTACATTTTTATTAAAAGGACCAACAGAATAACTTTACAGAAATTATAAAATAGTTAAATAACTGCATGCCACTTACAATTGTTTACAACAGAGTTTAGAGTGCAGATGTCAACTACTTTTGTTTTTATTGCTTTACAAGGTCGTCAAAGAGGTCACCAATTCCCTAGACAYACATTTCAACTTATGTTCATCCCCCCATTCCTTCCCTCATAAAACTTGTAGTGATAGACAACATGGAGGGGGWAAAAAGGATTTGGATAGTCCATCTGTAGATGCTCTAGAGARTATCAGTAACATTTCAAATATCTACTAACCCTAATCTTAACCCTTACCCTTGCAAGCTGTTACTTATCAACGATGTTTGTTGATAGTATGACCCTCTGTAGTGTAGGGATGGGCACGGTTATTCCAATAACTGAACGGACTTTAGTATACGATTACTTTGAGAGTATTCATTTTTTATAAAGAAAATAGCACAACAAATGTTTTTAAAGGCTTGGTCTAAAATTAACATTGTTACATAGCCTACAAGGATTTTAATAAAAAAGTTTTATGACAGTCAATAGTGCTCCCCATAAAAAAGACACACTGGTAGCCAACGTGAAGCTTGTTGTTGGTCAATCAAAGCGGCGCTACAGTCAGAGGCTCTGTGTAGCAAGAGAAGTGGGAGATTTATAATCAATGCAAAATGGAATTAACATTAGGGAATTAAGTTGGCTAAATGAGGAGTCCGCTACAACGAGAAACCATCAGGTAGGCTGTTTAATCTGAAAGGAGTTGTCGAGAATTAGCTTTGCTACTTTAGCTAGCTTCTTTACATCGATTTTATGGAGTCAAGACAGGCACTACCAGATGGTATGATAACCTATGGCAGCAACATGCTTGTCTATCTAACCTGCGTGAGTCTGTTTGGCTACTCTCGCTCTCCCGCCGTGCCACACAGACTGCCACAAACACACACCAGCCCCTGCTGCCCCAACAGGCTCTCGAGTCACGCGGGTAAGTCTCCATTGAAGTTTAAAAATATTTTTTTCTTTAAGCACATTTATTTAGACTATCCAGATATCCGAAATAGTCCGGATATTATTCGAAAACTGAAATAATTTCAAATGCCTTCCCTGCTGTAGAGCATATGCAGATGGACAATACAGACTATCCAAATAAAGTGACTCTGAAAATCTTCAATTAACAAAAAAAGCCAAATAACTGTCTCCAGATCGTCTCCTATCCGGTTCTTTATCATGACCAGAACATAAKACTGATTCTGATTCAAACCCACCTCTGCAAGTTCTGCATACGCTCCCCTCCCTTTCCATCTTCCCACCACTATCTTTTGACCTGAGTGTACAGTAATGCTGTAATCTCTTCCCCATTTCAAACGTGTTCCGATTGCAAATGGGGAATTCCGGAACCTACTCAAGAGAACTGGATCTGCTGCACTCCGGGAATCTGGAAGAAGGAAAGGAGGATACCTAGTCAATTGCACAGCTGAATGCTTTCAAATCGAAATGTTTATTCTGCATTTAACCCAACCCCTCTGAATCAGAGGTCAGGGGGGTTTGCCTTAACATCAACGTCATCGGTGCAGTTATTGTTGGGGGTTAACTGCCTTGCCGGCTTGGGGTTTCAACCTTTCGGTTACTGGCCCAACGCTCTTAACCGCTAGGCTACCTGCCGCCCAGAGAGAGAGAGCAGAACTAACATGTAGAGAWCTTTGTTTCTCACTTTTTTTATTGTCAGCTGCAAGCCATGTTTAGACATTTATGAACGATTTATTGATTAATCATGGTTTAACGAGTCCCGGGGTGCACAGTTGTGTGTACTTGTGGTGGTGGGGGGTGAGTCAGATGGCCCCTGTGCACATGGTTGTGTCCCCAGAYAGGTGCGGGACGGGACGCCTGTGCCACTGCAACCAGCGCCCGCCTGATGGTGCAACTCATCACTCTCACGTGTTTGGTCTTAATGATTACATAAAGCGTGGAGAGTAGACTCAGGAGCAACCTTACCTGTTGGTACGAGGTGGTGTAAACCATGACATTCTGTTGTTGTCCATCAGCAGTTATTATTCCAGCAGGCAACTGGTTCGCTGCAAAAGGAAACAAATTTATAATTCAGATTATGCAGTTACCATTTCCATGAAGTAACGTTCTGTCAATCACTGTTACCCACTGTTAGAAATTAATAAAATACATTTTAAACATACACTGAGTGGAAAGTACTGCATAAATTCTGATATGATAACTCCTGTTGGATTCTAGCTTGAAATATACTTATTCATGTTATCATATCAGAATTTATGCAGTGCTTTACATGTATAAGAAACATACAGTACCAATCAAAAGTTTGAACACCTACTCATTCAAGGTTTTTTCTTTATTTCTACATTGTAGAATAATAGCGAAGACATCAAAACTATGAAATAACACACATTCAATCATGTAGTAACCAAAAATATGTTAAATCAAAACGTATTTTATATTTGAGATTCTTCAAAGTAGCCACCCTTTGCCTTGATGACAGCTTCGCAGACTCTTGCCACTCAACCAGCTTCATGAGGTAGTCACCTGGAATGCATTCCAATTAACAGGAGTGCCTTGTTAAAAGTTAATTTGTGGAATTTCTTTCCTTCTTAATGCGTTTGAGCCAATCAYTTGTGTTGTGACAWGGTAGGGGTGGTATACAGAAGATGGCCCTATTWGGTAAAAGACCACATCCATATTATGGCAAGAACAGCTCAAATAAGCAAAGAGAAACGACAGTCCATTACAATAAGACATGAACGTCAGTCAATCCGGGAAATGTCAAGAACCATTAAGCGCTATGATGAAACTGGCTCCCATGTGGCACCCTGAGTTATCTCTGCTGCAGAGGACACGTTCATTAGAGTTATCAACCTCAGATTGCAGCCCAAATAAATGCTCCACAGAGTTCAAGTAACAGATACATCTCAACATCAACTGTTCAGAGGAGACTGCGTGAATCAGGCCTTCATGGTCGAATTGCTGCAAAGAAACCACTACTAAAGGACACCAATAATATACTTGCTTGGGCCAAGAAACACAAGCAATGGACATTAGACCGGTGGATATCTGTCCTTTGGTTTGATAAGTCCAAATGTTCYATTTTTGGTTCCAATCAACGTGTCTTTGAGATGCAGAGTAGGTGAACGTATGATCTACGCATGTGTGGTTCCCACCATGAAGCATGGAGGAGGAAGTGTGATGGTGCTTTGCTGGTGTCAGTGATTTATTTTGAATTCAAGGCACACTTACCCAGCATGGCTACCACAGCATTATGCAGCGAAACGCCATTATCATTCGATTTCAACAGGATAATGACCCAACACCTCCAGGCTGTGTACGGGCTTTTTGACCAAGAAGGAGAGTGATGGAGTGCTGCATCAGATGACCTGGCCTCCACAACAATTTGATTTATTTAACACTTTTGGTTACTACATGATTCCATATGTGTATTTCATAGTTTTGATGTCTTAACTATTATTTTACAATGTAGAAGTAAAAATAAAGAAAAACCCTTGAATGAGTAGGTGTGTCCAAACTTTTGACTGGTACTGTCAAGGAAGAGTAAAGAGGAACTTGGTGTGTGGAAAGTTACTGAGTGAGAAAAGGGAAAGTGCAGAAAGTTCATATTCAGTTCAAATATACAGTGCAGTCAGGAAGTAGTCAGACCCCTCGACTTTTTCCTCATTTGTTACGTTACAGCCTTATTTAAAAAAAATTATGTCCTTAATCTACACATGACAAAGCAAAAACAGGCTTTTAGAACAGGCTTTCCAATTATTATTTTTTATTAAAAATAATATATATAGAAATATCACATTTACATAAGTATTCAGACCCTTTACTCAGTACTTTGTTGAAGCACCTTTGGTAGCGATTACAGCCTCGAGTCTTCTTGGGTCTGACTATACAAGCTTGGCACACCTGTATTTGTAGAGTTTCTCCCATTCTTCTATGCAGATCCTCTCAAGCTCTGTCAGGTTGGATGGGGAGCGTTGCTGTCCCGAAACCACTCCTGTGTTGTCTTGGCTGTGTGCTTGTTGTCCTGTTGGAAGGTGAACGTTGCCAGTTTGATGTAATGAGCGCTCTGGAGCAGGTTTTCATCAAGGATATCTGTACTTTGCGCCGTTCAACACACATCCTTTTAGGTGCCTTTTGGCAAACTCCAAGCGGGCTGTCATGTGCCTTTTACTGAGGAGTGGCTTCCGTCTGGCCACTCTACCATAAAATCCTGATTGGTGGAGTGCTGCAGAGATGGTTGTCCTTCTAGTCTACAGTCGTGGCCAAAAGTTTTTAGAAATGACAAATATTAATTTCCACAAAGTTTGCTGCTTCAGTGTCTTTAGATATTATTTGTCAGATGTTACTATGGAACACTGAAGTATAATTACAAGCATTTCATAAGTGTCAAAGGCTTTTATTGACAATTACATGAAGTTGATGCAAAGAGTCAATATTTGCAGTGTTGACCCTTCTTTTTCAAGACCTCTGCAATCCGCCCTGGTATCTGTCAATTAACTTCTGGGCCACATCCTGACTGATGGCAGCCCATTCTTGCATAATCATTGCTTGGAGTTTGTCAAAATTTGTGGGTTTTTGTTTGTTCTCCCGCCTCTTGAGGATTGACCACAAGTTCTCAATGGGATTAAGGTCTGGGGAGTTTCCTGGCCAGGAACCAAAATATCGATGTTTTGTTCCCCGGCCACTTAGTTATCACTTTTGCCTTACGGCAAGGTGCTTCATCATGCTGGAAATGGCATTGTTTGTCACAAACTGGTCCTGGATGGTTGGGAGAAGTTGCTCTCGGAGGATGTGTTGGTACATTCTTTATTCATGGCTGTGTTCTTAGGCAAAATTGTGCGTGAGCCCACTCTCTTGGCTGAGAAGCACCCCACACATGAATGGTCTCAGGATGCTTTACTGTTGGCATGACACAGGACTGATGGCAGCGCTCACCTTGTTCTCTCAGAACAAGCTTTTTTGCAGTGCCCCAAACAATCGGAAAGGGGATTCAGAGAAAATGACTTTATCCAGTCCTCAGCAGTCCAATCCCTGTACCTTTTGCAGAATATCAGTCGGTCCCTGAGTTTTTCCTGGAGAGAAGTGGCTTCGTTCCTGCCCTTCTTGACACCAGGCCATCCTCAAAAAGTCTTTGCCTCACTGTGCGTGCAGATGCACTCACACCCACACTGCCACAGGTGCACTCACACCTGCCTGTTGCCATTCCTGAAGCAGCTCTGTACTGGTGGTGCCCTGATCCCGCAGCTGAATCAACTTTAGGAGACGGTCCTGTCGCTTGCTGGACTTTCTTGGGCTCCCTGAAGCTTTCTTCACAACAATTGAACCGCTCTCCTTGAAGTTCTTGATGATCCAATAAATGGTTGATTTAGGTGCAATCTTACTGGCAGCAAATATCTCTGTGCCTGTAAAGCCCTTTTTGTGCAAAGCAATGATGATGGCACGTGTTTCCTTGCAGGTAACCATGGTTGACAGAGGAAGAACAATGATTCCAAGCACCACCCTTCTTTTGAAGCTTCCAGTTTGTTATTCAAACTTAATCAGCATGACAGAGTGATCTCCAGCCTTGTCCCCGTCAACACTCACACCTGTGTTAACGAGAGAATCACTGACATTATGTCAGCTGGTCCTTTTGTGGCAGAGCTGAAATGCAGTGGAAATGTTTTTGGGGGATTCAGTTCATTTGCATGGCAAAGAGGGACTTTGCAATTCATCTGATCACTCTTCATAACATTCTGGAGTATATGCAATTTGCCATCATAGGCAGCAGACGTTGTGAAATTAATATTTGAGTCGTTCTCAACTTTTGGCATATGTGGTTGCAATTCTAAAGAGAGAAACTGTAGATTCTTCTAACAACTTTATTATAAGATGAGCAAAACTGGAGTATTTTAAAAGTTCAGAGTAGAAAACCCAATGAAAAGAGTTGGCTCTCTCCTTTTATAGAAGGTACATCCTCTTATCTKTGTGACAGTTAGCKCGTGCAGAAACAGYGCCGGGGAACAGAGTTGTAAAAAGGAATTTAGCTCATCTGCGCAGATCAAGATAGCTGACATCGCCACCATTCTCTGTTCCTCCCTGCAATTCCCACATAGCTAAATTCCTGTCCATTGTAAACACAGGAGGTCACATACTGCTGTGGGACCCAAACGGCTCATAAATCTGTACACTCAGACTTATGACGAAGTCACACAAAACAAGTTTGTATCAGTAAAAAAATACTAGCATATAACAACGGATAATTCTTTAAGTAAAAAACAGCTTAGTATGTCTAATTAAACAGCATAGTACGTAATTAATTTCCTCCACATATAGCAAGTATTTCAAGTTAGAATCCAACAAAAGTAATAAAATGMAGAAAAAGGGAAGGGGTCTGAATACTTTTCAAATGCACTGTATTATTGTTGAATATGAATGTCCCTAAGGAGGGAGGCAAAGTGCAACAGTCTAGTTTCAGTTCTTGATAAGGCAGGCCAGATGCTGCGGAACCAGGACTATGAGGGATGAGCAACTCAACTCGATTGAAGGTTAACAGTTGAAGAGAGAAGATACTGCTGGAAGGGGACCCACATCGAAGAACATCTGATTACAGTCCTATCGCACACATACATACTCACTTCCACGCCCATGAGGGTCCTAGAGTTAGGCAGGGCCATAACACCAGTAAGAGGAACCTACTGTGGTTCTACCTAACACCAAAGAAGGACGGGTTCTCTTAGACATGCAAGGTGTCTCCGCCTAGTCGGAAGGTATAAAGATGTGTTTGTGTGACTTGTATGTTGTCTTTGCAGCTGTATGACCCAGTGGTTGAATAAACTTGGTTTGAGCTTTTTACTGTTTGTTGAAAACTTAACAATCCTCAGGGTAAGAAATTGCCTGGGGCCCAGGGCTGGAGAACTGCAATAAATAAGGCCATCATGGCAACTAGACCATAAACTAGCTTATGATCCTGTAACATGAATAACAAAGGAGTACATGTATGCATTCAGCACCTCTCATCTAGGCCTAATCCTAGAGCTTTTAACAGTGTTGGAGGATAACAGCAAATGTTAATGATTTCTATTGGGATTGAGACCCCACTTACCGAAGCTGTCGTCTGTGAGTTCTTCTCCGAGTCCCTCTGTTACAGATATGCCGCCGATTCCCTTCTCCCCTTTCATCGCCTACGGAGAGAGAGAGACACATTGAGAACTTGTTAGGGTTATGAATTGAGCTGTATTTCCACAGCACCAACGGTGTGATGCCTAGAAAAGGACACAGCGATAACCAGACCTTTGTGTTTGAGTCAAGGCTCAAGGATAGTGCATAGCATATGAACTCATACACACCAGTCTGGAGAGCATGGCATGAGTTATGGCACTTGGCGCACACACACTTCCTCTCACCTCTCGGAACTTCTGTAGGTAGAGTTTGAGTGGCTCCACGTACATGTCAAAGCCCAGGGTGGACATGGCAAACAGGATGTCCTCTCCGTTGATGGTCTTCCTTTTCTCTTGGTGACAGCGCTCGCTGGCCTCCGACGTGATGAAGCTGATGAACTCGCTCACACACTCCTGAACACACTCCTTGGCATCTTTCGCTATCTGGACAGAATTAATAGGGGAAGGGGGATTTAGGTCAACATGCAGCCAAACGTTGATGTGGAAACTACATTCAGGGCCGGTTTCCTGGACACAGATTAAGCCCAGTCCTGAACTAAAAAGCATGGTCATTGGAAAATCTCCGGAAAGTGTGTCGGGGAAATCTAACTCCGTGTTCACATAAAAATACATATTAGGCTTTACAATAATTTACAAAAATTATTTAAAAAAAGATCTATTTAAAATGACAAAACATTTTAAATAAACAAGTAAGCATCTTTAAAAATAACTTGCAGTGTTTAGTGTTGGGGTTTGTCATATGTGTCTGTTGATGGATTTGGTAAAAAACAGATGGCCCTGTCAACCCGACCTGTGCAATTTATCAGGCATCGAAGCCGAGCTTTGGGTGGGAAAACACTGAACTAAAGTTGGCAGCAAACCTTTGAGACGTTTACCACCTGGAACTAGGGAGTACCAAGAGTCTCAAGGACAWGTAGCCTACTGTATGAAGTAGAATCCACAGTAACTGGAAGGGTGAGTATTATCAGTGTGACTGGTTGATGGCCAAGAAATGGACACAGCAATAAACCCTTTGTGTTTGGGCTAAGGCAGAGGAGAAATACATCAACACTGGCAAATATTCAGTCTTGAAAGAAGATACAAATGCAGTGTGTCCTTGGTGACCTGAAAGGCGCTGCTGTGCTTAACAAATGGAGCATTTCCATACAGGATTTACCCCAGTGTTTTACCCAAAAGGCTCAGACTTTTCTGTTTCCATCTACGCGGGCCGGCTCCCGTGTCTCACTGAGCCATGGCTCCGGCTGACCTGCTCTCACTTGGCTCTAAAGGCAGGCCACTGGTACTAGGGCTGGGTGGTATACTGTATTTTATGATATACCGGTATTGATGCAGGGACTGGTTTGAGTTTTTACTTTACCTTCTATACCGGTATTTAAAATGTTTGGTTTGTTAAATGTGATACGCCATGTGTAATGTCAATTTTTATAATTTACTTCGCTACTTGAGTCGTCTCTCTCCTCGCCACTCTCCACACAGACCTAGCCACGCCCCGTCACTCAAGGAGCGCATTTGACGTTCCTCAACCACGAGAAACTTGCGTCAGTCTACATGGTCAACGCAGCAAATGCAACAATGTTGATGACAACAATGCTGTTTTCACTTTACTTCTTAATATAAATCCACTAGCGTTCTATAATAACAATATTAGTTTGTGTTTCTTACATCAGCAAACAGCTAGTTTGTCATTTCTTAGCAAGTTGCCCTAGAATCTTGTGAGACGCTAATTGTTAGCCGCTAATGCTAATATCTAGCTAGCTAATAAATGTACTGAGTAAGAGCAAACATAGCTAGCTAATACAGCCTGAAAATACCAGTGATGGTGTAGACTTAAATCAGCACGTTGTTTGTGCAACAGTATCTTCTAAATCAAAGAGGAATATGCAAAGCAAGAATATGTTAGCTATATGAAGCAGCTAAGAGAAACCATGCAATCTAGCCAAAGCTTATAGGGTCCCCTAGGAAACACTTATCACAATAACTCCTCCCTGGCATTTTAATTTGTCYTCATCTCAAACAATGTAMTCAAAGTGCCCACTATTATATTCTAACTATAGAATTAGAACAGTCATCTATTTCCATGATTCCAACAGTTTTGCTCGCAAGTCAAATCGCAATTGCAACATTTGGTTAAAAATAAGTCCAAGATTATTTGCCCATATCGTGCAGCCCTACGTGGCAGTGTGGAAATTCTCAATTGAGCAGTGGTGTAAAGTACTTAAGTAAAAATACTTTCAAGTACTACTTAAGTCGTTTTTGGGGGTATCTGTACTTTACTATTTTTGWCAACTTTTACTTCACTACAAAATACTGTACTTTTTACTCCATACATTTTCCTTGACACCTAAAAGTTACATTTTGAATGCTTAGCAGGACAGGAAAATGGTCCAATTCACTCACTTGCCAAGAGAACATCCCATGTCATCTACTGCCTCTGATCTGGAGGACTCACTAAACACAAATGCTTTGTTTGTAAATGATGTCTGAGTGTTGGAGTGTGCCCCTGTCTATCTGTAAATACAAATAAATAAAAATGGTGCCATCTGGTTTGCTTAATATAAGGAATTTGAAATGATTTATACTTTTACTTTTGATACTTAAGTATATTTAAAACCAAATACTTTTAGACTTTTACTCAAGTAGTACTTTACTGGGTGACTTTCACTTTTGCAATTTTCTATTAATGCATCTATACTTTTACTAAAGTATGACAATTAGGTACTTTTCCCACCACTGCAAGAAATGCAGAAATGATAAAAGTGCTGAAATTTGTTTTGGTTGAAGTTGAATTGAACAGTATAAAACAATCATAATGGAGACAGACTCATTGAAATAACTTAGAATGTATGTATGCTTTGCCACCCTAGGATCACTCACTACTCATAGCAAACGTAGAACTTTTATTAGTCAAAAACAAAAAATACCGTCAAATCGTCCATTAAAAAAAAAAAAATGTTTTTATTTTATTTAAACGCCATGATATAATATTTTGGCCATATCGCCCAGCCCTAACTGGTACTTTCACCTATCATTTACATAACAATGGCTAACTGTGAACTACCACCTCACAAAGCAACCATTTTGATTATGCAGAGGTTGTTGATTCCGCTCGTCGTAGAAATATTTGCTCAATAATATTTCTCAGATACCGGAACTTGTGAATTCAAAAATACTTTATTACAAAGTAACAAGCCGAGCTGGTCCATGATCAACTGACTTTCCAGCCTCGGCACACACTTTCTATAGTTTTCATCCTTACGTCACACACATAGTAACTCCTCTTTATGTTAATGACTCATCCCCTCTGGCATTTAGCCACCATTATCTTTTTGCCTTGCACTCACTTCAGCTTGGTTTCCATTTTCTTATTGGCACAGACATTAGGGCATGGGTGTCAAACTCTGGCCCGCGGGGTAATTATATTTGGCCCGCGAGACAATACCAAATTACTACTAGAGCTGGCCCGCCGGTATTATACAGCGCATTCACCGCTAATACTACGAATCCCATAATGCTCTGCTGTTGTTTTCGCGCGCCAATCAGGACAGGACCCAGAAACGCCCTCTCCTCTGTGACAGTAGTCATAGCAACATAGACGCTACAACTGTCAGCGCGCTATCCCTTCCCAAAAATGGCGAAAAGAAAGGCAGAAAACAGGAGCTTTCTGGACAAGTGGGAGGCAGAATATCTGTTTACATATGTAAAAGACAAACCTGTTTGTCTTGTTTGTGGAGTCAACGTGGCTGTAAGTAAGGAGTACAACATTAGACGACACTATGAAACGAACTAGCATCCAAGAAGAGATGCCAGGTATCTGGCTTGGGCACATCAGATTAGATCAGTGTGCAATAATTAACGTTTTCTTTGTGCACTTTTTCTTGCTATAAGGCATGGGCTTGAATGGTTGATTGATTTATTATCATMTTATTTGTAAAATTATTAGCCAGTGGAAAAAGTTTATTTTGGTATTTAAATCAGAAGGCTGCAAATAGAAAAGAGGCATACGYTTTTTATTTAKATTTTATTTATTTAATAAATMAATGCCATTGATGTGTTTTTTCATTTGAAATTCGATTTTGCATGTCTCCACTATTAAATTATATATTGTATGGTAATAAGCGATGCTTGTTCCATATTCAATGTTAAAGCAAAACTTGTTTGGGTCCATATTAAAAGGTTTATTTGTTCAATGTTGGCCCGCGACTTTGTTCAGGTTTTACATTTTGGCCCACTGGGTATTTGAGTTTGACACCCCTGCATTAGGGCATAGATTCTATTGGTGGCGTAACCATAGCAGTAGTACAAAAATAAACAGACACGCACAATCCCAAGCAACATGCATGTCTAATGTTGCTTAGGTAATACAAACCTATGCTACTAATGCATGTCTATTGAGCCTCACTGGACTACGTAACGGCGTCCCTTAGCCTAATGACCAAGACACATATGGCTTCCCTTAGCCTAATGAACTATTGATTAATGGCTTCCCTTAGCCTAATGAACTATTGATTAATGGCTTCAGAGTGCACGTCTACTGACCCAGACACATATGGCTTCCCTTAGCCTAATGACCCACACATACATATAATAGTTAAGCTTGCATTGAATCTTCTTACTCCTCTAAGATGTATAATGTGCACACATGTGAAGAGTATTGGGAATTTTCTAGTACAAGTCCTCACTTCAGCCCTAACTATGGAAACACAATTTCACTAGTATAACATAAGGGTGTATACACTGGGGTAACAGTGTACTCAGTCTAAGTGTTTCCTCTACCATTGCATAGGTTGGATGAGTCCCTCTCACTTCAAAATACATAGCCTCAATTTGGTTATGATAGTACATAAATATGTTAACGGTTAGCTGCCGAAATACACGACCAATCATGCTTATCGGTCTACAGGTTAATTTGCATTATTTTGTGGAATTAAATTGGCACGTGTATTTTCATTAGTCATCATGCATTTTATTTATCACACGTGCACAGCATACAGAGCCTAGTTTGAGGAGTAGAATAGTCTACCACCTGTCAGACAGTGCGAGAGTAGGTCCTCAAAAAGCCTATAGGCTACTGGAGTGAAACCTTCTTTTGTAATCCCAGT
Organism: Salvelinus sp. IW2-2015; assembly: GCF_002910315.2. Lineage (NCBI taxonomy): Eukaryota > Metazoa > Chordata > Actinopteri > Salmoniformes > Salmonidae > Salvelinus > Salvelinus sp. IW2-2015. Next base: position 5,268,486 of record NC_036853.1, read on the forward strand.
CATTGCGCAACAAATAACAATTCTAAATGCAATCGGGTGTTAAAAACACAATTAAAAGGTGCTATTTTTATTTCTCAATCTCAACTCGTAATTAAAGCGCTCCTTCCATTCGCTATTCGGATGCATAGGCTATAGCCTGCCTACCGTTGACTTTCAGCACGTCACCCACCAATTCGCAATGTGAGAAGTTTAAGGCAGTATAATTGTTTGAAACCTGAATTTACTTAACTTCAAATAATGAAGCATGTCTTACCTTGCTTCAAAGTAGCTTTGTGAAAATACATCCATATAAACGGGGAGGCAATTATTTTATAAAGACTTCCTCATGCCATTAACCAAATTTCTCTCCTGTTCTATTGACTTTCTTTTGTTGTCCAGAAGCTGAAAGGCACAATCCTAGACATATTAGCAATCCATCATAGTAGTTGCTATTAGATTCCCCCTCTTTCTACACTGAACTAAAATATAAATGCAACATGTAAAGTGTTGATCCCATGTTTCATCAGCTGAAATAAAAGATCCCAAAAAGGTTCCATAAGCACAAAAAGCTTATTTCTCTCAAATGTTGTGCACAATTTTTTTTGCATCCCTTTTTGTGAGTAGTGAAGCTGATTAAACAGGATGGTCATTACACAGGCGCACCTTGTGCTGGGGGCAATCAAATAAAATGGGCAGCTGTCACAACGCAACGCCACAGATGTCTCAAGTTGAGGGAGCGTGCAATTGGCATGCTGATTGCAGGGATGTCTGTGATGGAAAATGAGTCATGCTATCCCGTGTTTTATTACTTAAAGAATATTCTCATTATTTGCTAGTTTTTTCCCCCTAACCTGATACAAACTTGTCTGTGTGACTTAGGCATAAGACTGGGCGTATAGCTAAGATCCGTTTGGGTGCAACCGTCAGCTTTAAGGGAAACTTGCAGAAAGGAGCACATAGTGTGAGCTGTGGCAAATGCAGTTAGACAGTTGAGCCCTCGTGCCATCTTAATCTGCAGACAAACCAATCGCTTTTTACACACTATGTTCTGCCCATTTCCACACATCTGCTAAACTGCCACGAAGACAAAGAGGTTGTACTTCCTATGAAAGCCGAGAGCAAACTTTGTTCGTTGGGCTTTTAACTCTGCACTATTGAGTGATTGTTGATTGCTCCATTTTTGGTAATCTTATAATAAAGTTAGTTGCTGTTTGAGGAATCTAGTCTCCCTCTTATATAATATTTCGACAATAGGCATGCCATTGTTGATGTTTCCATTAAGCTATTAATGAAAAATGTCCAGTCCTTGTAGTATCAGAGAGGAAGAAACCAAGCGAAAGGTTTTACTCTTGCCCAAATCTGTCCAAAATAAGCCCAATGGGAATATTCTATGGAAATATTTTGGGCCTAAGCTTCACCTCCCTTCCTGCCTTGGGACTCCCCCCATTGTTAGGGCGGAAACATAAGCATCTCGTCATTATATACAGATCTCCGATAGTATTCTCTGTTGGTCAAGTCATTTGACTGTTTGGGAGGAAAAAAAAGAAAAAAACATGACTGTTTAATGAGGTTCAGTCGGCAGCAAAATTATACGAAATTTGCATCCCTAATAGTCATTTAGGGGTGTTGGCAGCCCTAGATGATTCTGTGGTCTATGTATCTGGCTTTGTTGCTGTTTCAAGCTTGAATTGTGTAGATTTATGGACTCACAGAATCCAAATACCTGTTAAAAGTAAAATAAATAAATAAAATAAAAAGATTAAATAAATAAATAAAAAGCAAAAAAAGCAAAGCAGGTCATGCTCCATACCTTTCCTGTCTGTGGAACAGCGTTCTTCATGATGCGAGCCACGTTAGCGATTGGGAGGTAGATGTCCTGCTCACGGAAGTTTTCCTTGCTGCCGTTGCCTTCCTCATGGTCATGCAGGCTCTCATCACAGTCATCTGTGTCAGGGAGAGGGGCATGTTACATCTACATATTTTGCCTATAAAAATCTTCTCTATTTCTATTCACCAAGCAAGTTTAGTCTGATTGAGATCAAGTGTACATGTGACTTGATCCATGTCAAACATTGTCATTTAGAATTACTACAGTAAGTAAGCCTGATTATTTGTGAAGCGCATTTGAAAGGTGGGAGTGCCCATGTCTGTATCTTTATATAGGGGTGCTCTGATGGTGTCCTGCATCATTGGGATACCATGTTATTCTGAAAAAGGGATTGGGACTGTGCACGTCAGAGAATAGGTAGCTGGGTTTCTCAACTCAACGCCGTGTACATCTCGGTGGAGTTGGGTTGAGACGACTGTGGGCGGTGTACCTCCGACTACAGTCAGTGGTTGTATTTGATTAACATTTTATTAAAAAGTAAGGGATTCCAGCAAACAGGCAGTAATTGGGAGTCCCGTAAGGTGCCGCACAATTGGCCCAGCGTCGTACTGGTTTGGCCGGGGTAGGCCGTCATTGTAAATAAGAATTTGTTCTTAACTGACTTGCCTAGTTAAATAAAAAATAACAGGCATGCAGAGGACAGAAAAAAGGCACACGGTGGACAAACAAAGGAACACGGCAGTGGAGGCTGCTGAGGAAGGACGGCTCATAATGGCATGGAACAGAGTGAATGGAATGACATCAAACAATGTTTCATTCCGCTCCAGCCATTACTACGAGCCCGTCTTCCCCAATTAAGATGCCACCAACCTCCTGTGGTACACCGTAAGGGTTTAAGAATTTCAATTTTTAGAAGTATAGCCTGACAGCGACTATGTAGTCAGAGATACAGTCCACACACTCGTCTCAACTAAATTCCATTAATGTAGAGTTGAGACTCAGCTAGAGAAGAGGGTGCTTCTGTTCTATATCGTGGAGCTCCGCTCCTAGTGGTTTACCCTGCTGCCTAGGCAGTGAACAGCCTGAGAGAAAATTATGCACACACCTGCAGCCAATAGGAGAACAGGTGTCCCTATATAAGGGGATGCTTCCCCACAATCAGCCTCCCATAATCTTCAGCAACAGGACTGGACTGAAGAAGCCTAGAAGAGAAGAGAGAAGTCTCAGGACGAACCCGCTGTCGATCTCCTGGTCTCGACGTCGTCCTTTATGAGCATGCCTTTTCCACCCCCAAAAGCTCTTTTAAAGAGCTCAGTGTCGCTGCGCCACTATGGCCGCTATGGACCCACTCAACTTATGTTTTGTGTGCTTGGGTTCACAGCACGCTAGGGGCGGCCTCACAGATCCCCAAGAATGCCATTGCTGTGCCCTCCTTTAAAGGCAAGGAAGCAGCAGTGGGCGTTTATCAGGGTAGATCTCCCTATGGAGGACGCCATGTCTGTGCTAGCCTCAGGTTCTGAAAAAAGGCACCCTACTGACCGAGGTTGAAATGATTAATAAAGAATGTGTTCCATCTGACTTTGTCACAAGAGAACCTCTTTCCCATAACAAACTTGAGACCGTTCAGGTTCCTTCTCTCTCACACATCACTCGGGGTGTAGTACAGCCCACTATGAGTGCGTAGCTGAGGACGTTGTGAGTGGAAATGACATGAGGGCAGCAAAACAGACGCTCTTGATGAGCCGCCATGCTATACCGCATGAAAACCCAAAACCATACACTGTCAGGAGTAATGTGGATAAGGGTTTGAGGAACATCTTGCGTACACAGCCCCATGTTGGGCCGATGACGCAATCGCTGTTGGGGGACGGCGCACTAACTCAGTCAGATGCCTCAGTGTAGCTCAGACCCGTGCTGCGTTCACAGAGGACTGGAACCACAAGGTGTATAATGTGTATAACCAAAGTTTCTCACAGAACGCACTAATATTTCCTCCCCTTTTCGAGAGGGGCCCACCTTGGGCTGTCCCACCACTTCGGTGTCGAGGGACAGCAGCCGTAGATTAATACAAGTCCATCCTACTGTCTGTACCAAAGCTTTGCGCGCTCCCGCTCTCAGAGCATTACTTGGAGCATTACTACGGCACTTTAGAATGCTTACGACAAAACGTCTGCTGGAATGTATCCACAACAAGGACTTTTGTATATGCGTAGACCTAAAGGACGCATACTTTCATATGCCGGTGCATCCGCGTCACAGGAAGATTCTGCATTTCGCCTTCCAAGGGGTGGCGTACGAGTAAGCGAGGATGCGCTCTGACACCTCTCATCTTTTCCAAATGCATGGAGGTGGCATTGGAACCGTTGCGTCGTTCAAGGCTACTAGTCTACCTCGACGACCTACTGGTTCTCGCCCCGTCAGCAGAGCTGGCGATTGCACACACGACACAGACATTGATTAATCTCACACGTCTGGGGTTCGCTGTGAATTGGGAGAAGAGCGCACCTTGGCCCAGTCATCGGATTGTCTACCTGGGGTTACAGCTAGACACTGACTATGAAGGCTCGAATTTTGGATCCTCAACGGGCTGCCTTATTGCTAGCCCTACAAAGGTTTGATCCGAACCGCACGGTGACGGCGCATTCCGTCATGACACTTGGGTCTCATGTCGTCTACCCACTCCGTGGTTCCGCTGGGACTTTGGCACATGCGCAGAACACAGCGATGGTTTGCCCAACTACGACTGGACCCAGTGAGGCACTGTTAGGAATAAATAAATGATTTATATATTTAATGACTAAATGATTTATACGTTTAAAGGATTGTGACAATTAACAGAATTCTACACTGTCTGATAAATAATGTTTCTACAAATTGTGACAAACAAGTTGTGGCCACTGTGAAACTAATAACAGGAAGTAAGTCTCCCTACCCAGGGTGGGGTGAAACCGTGAGGTGTGATATGTGATAGCATAAGATAAGCAATGTGTATGTGTTGGAATGGAAATTAACAGCAGCTTTGTCCTTGTCAGAGAGGAGTAGGGACATTTTTGATGCTATGACGCTGTGTGTGGTATATAAACTAATGTGCATGGTATTTTGAGCAGAGCTCTCAAGAATAAACGTCACCGACTATTTTTAACTGGTCTCCGTCTGTTTCACTTCCCCCAGAACCTTACAAACTCTGGGTGCAGACTGAGTGTTTTAATTGAATTGTTTAATGAATACATAGGAATTAAAATTCCTCTAACAGGCACCAACATCAGTTGTTGGTAGTTCCCTTCTCGCTCAGAGCGGACCTGAACTATTGGAGAGACCTGTGTGTCCCGACGCAAGGGGTCACAATGGGCAGTGTCCTCCTACATTCCAGTGTTTACAGAGGCTTGTCTGACTGGATGGGGAGGGACATGTCAAACTCGCGGCGTCCCGAGGGAGGACACACCTCCGACCGCCCTTCAACCTCCTGGAGTTGGAGACAGTTCTACTGGTTCTGACCCATTTCGTGTCTACCCTATGGGGTCATGACGTGTTGGTCTGGATCGGACAACCGAACCACAGTAACCTACATACCGTAATTTCTGGACCATTAAGTGCACCTGAATATAAGCCGCACCCACTGAATCTAAAAAAAAATATGTATTTTGTACATAAAGCCGCACATGTCTATAAGCCGCAGGTGCCTACCGGTACATTGAAACATTGCTTCATCCGATGTTGGATCGTTTTCATTGTCGCTCTCGTCACTTTCACCCGGAGGCAAATTCCCCGCTGAGTTCATGCTGCCCTCTTCAACACGCAGCAGTCCAGCCTTTCGAAACCCGTTGATGATAGTGGATTTTTTGACAATGCTCCACGTTGTCAGGACCCACTGGCAGACTTGACCATAAGTTGCTCTTCGCATGCGGCCCGTTTTAGTGAAGGATTTCTCCCCACTTGTCATCCAAGCCTCCAACTGAACACGGAGCGCCACCTTAAATGCACGATTTACACTGATGTCGTGTGGCTGCAAATACTTTGTTGTGCCCCCAGGAATCACAGCTGGAATTGAGTTTGTCCTCTTGATGGCTTCTTTCACAGAATCTGTTATGTGGGCCCTCATGCTGTCCAACACGAGCAATGCCTTGTTCTTGTGAAAGAATCCTCCCGGTCGCTTGCCGTAACACTCCGTATGCCATTCATGCATTAGGCCTTCCGTCATCCATCCTTTCTTGTTGACTTTCACAACAATTCCTCTCGGGAATTTTTCTTTTGGCATCGTCATGCGTTTGAAAATCAACATCGGTGGAAGCTTTTCTCCCGATGCCGTGCAGCTCAGAACACAGGTGAAGTGCGTTTTTTCATGCCCAGTTGTTTTCAGCGTGACGGATGATTCGCCTTTCCTGTTGACAGTCCGAGTGAGAGGCAGGTCAAACGTCAGAGGAACCTCATCCATATTTATGATGTCGTGCGGGCCGATGGAATGCTCCGCTATCTTTGCATCAGTGAATTTGCGGAAGTTTGAAACTTTTTCCTCGTAGTCGGGAGGGAGCTGCTGACACAGACTCGTCCGTACCCTGATGGACAGGCCTTTACGCACACATTCCAGGCTATCAGAACGTTGGAGCAGACCTCATGTCTCGAGGGGTTCACAGAGACGACGAGGGAGCTGCACCCCGACATTGTTCTCCAAATATGGGAACGGTTTGGGAGAGCCGAGGTGGATCTGTTCGCGTCACGTGTGAACGAACAGTGATCCCTATGGTTATCCCTATGAGCCCAGGACGAACCGCCACTAGAGATAGACGCCTTTGCGCACTAACCGTGGACAGATGTTCTCCTGTACGCATTTCCACCACTGTCCTGCATTCTCCCACTGCTAGCCCGCGTGAGAACAGGAGGGCTGTCAATCATATTGATAGCCCCCGATCGTCCAGGGGCTTCGTGGTACGCGGAGATGACTCAAATGTTGATTGCGCCATCATGGCCAATTCCACCGAGGATGCGATGTCTCAGGCGGGAGGCATGATAGAGAAATTGCCTCTAAATCGGCCAACCACTGAGGGTCTGCCCCGAGAGGGACAGGTTAGAGAGCTGTGGGTCATCTGATTCAGTAATCAGAACCAAACAGGGCTTGCGTGCCAGTTCCACATCCAGGATGTATGCCAGCAGATGGTGTGCCAGAGAATGTGGACCCCGTATGCTGTCAGGTCGAGAGCATGCTCTCTTTCCTACAGTTCATGTTTGACAAGCAGCGCTCACCCTCTGCTATTAAGGTGTTTGCGGCAGCGATTTCAGCTTGTCGTGAGGGGTTTGGCAGAGACACCATCTTCAGCCACCCTCTAGTGAAACGGTTTCCATTGGGAACGCCGCGACTTAGGTCAACACCTAGAGCCATGCTGCCCCAGTGGGATTTAACTTTGGTACTTGAGGCACTCTGAGACGACGTTTGAGCCAATGAATCAAATCCCCCTCAAGATGTTATCTCTGAAGACGGCACTGTCGCTTGCTTTGACTACAGCCAAGCGCGTCAGTGATTTGTCTGCTCTTTCGACAAGACAGGACTGCCTTGCCATAAATGACGATTTGAGCCGAGCGGTGTTACGTCCCAACCAGGCATTTATGCCGAAGGTTATTAAGAGCTTATAAAGGTCACAGGTCGTTGAGCTGTCGGCCTTCTCCCCCCTCCCCATGCGGAGCAGAGGAGAGGCTTCATTGACTGTGCCCGGTACACGCCTTGGCGTGTAGCACACAGTGATGATTAGGTCATCGCCTCAGCTGTTTATGTGTCATTGTGCTAGTACACCACTTTCAAAACAGCGGCTGTCTCATTGGCGTCGCAAAAGCATTGAGACGGCTTATGAGGCGCCAGGGCGACCACTGCCTCAGGGCGTAAGAGCAGCGGCGCCTACGGCCCTTTTCAGAGGAACCTGGGTACAGGATATTTGTGCAGTGGTCGTCACCGTTTCCTTTTATCCGATTCTACCTGTTAGACATGTCGTCTAACTCTCTAGCTCGTTCTGTACTCAGCGTGGCTTAAGGGAGAACTTGAGTTAAGAAAAGATGCAGAACGACTGGGCATCGTTCCCATTAGGTCCTTTGTCAAGGAGAGAGACATGTGCGACATGACCTTTGTCTGACACTGTCAGTACAGCTGGGAATATCTAGACTGCCCACGAGTGTATCACTGTGTTGGGGCGGAGTGATGAGGCAAATAGTAATACTAGTTACAGTACTTCACTATTAAACCGGTCAATGAATTTGATAGAATATTGAGGTATCATCCACCTGCTGAGGCAGAGTAGTTGGCCCAAATTCAGTTGTTATCTGCCCACGAATCATTGGCTTAACTGGTGTTACAGTACTATTAGACCAATCTTTTAATATTGACAGAGTTATGAGTTCATCTATCTGCTTGTACAGATTATTATGACTCATATTAAACTGCCCCTAAACATTGGCTATGCCTCTCGACTGAGTTGGGCGGATTAGACCGAGGACGCAGTACATTGTAACAGTCTGTTTTCACAGTGTGTTACAGTACTGCGGGATTTGGTCGCAGCCACTGCTGGGCCCGACCTTTTCATTAAGTGTTAGGCTCGGCAAGGAGTACATTTTGGAGCGTTGCGCTCCGCCTTAAACCACTAGGAGCAGATATCCCCTATGGGGCAGAGCTCCACGATATATAGAACGATAGTTACCAGAGTTGTAACTCCAGTTCTATGAGTGGAGCGAAGCCCCATAGGACTTAGGCCCTGCCGACCCCCAGTCTCGCTGAATATTTTTCTTCCTGGAGGCTGATTGTGGGGAAGCATCCCCTTATATCGGGACACCTGTACTCCTATTGGCTGCAGGTGTGTGCATAATTTTCTCTCAGGCTGTTCACTGCCTAGGCAGCGGGGTAAACCACTAGGAGCAGAGCTCCTCTATGGGGCTTCGCTCCACTCATAGAACTGGAGTTACAACTCCGGTAACTATTGATTATGGTGCTTGGTCTGTGAAGGGAGTTCCATCACTTACCATCCTGTGACTGGAGAACGTAGTGGCTTCCTGCCATGTACTCCCCTGGCATGCCCAACTGAGAGGCATCTGTGGTTGAACCGTCTCCCTCCATCTATAAACACAGACAAAGAATTTATACGCCTGTTCTTTTTAGATCATGATTTAAGAAATACAGAAGGATTGACTGTATGCTAAACTGGTTCAGCTACATTAACTAAACACTGTCTGGATGAACTATCCAAATAGTCAATCAAAAACTGAACGCACAGGTTGTATGTATCTAACTAACATTAGCCATGTGCACCACACTGTAGGCTGGACAGATGAAATTTTTAACAATGCTTTTTTCTGATAAAAACTAGTTCATTGCATCCGCGTGGAGCTCAGTTTCATAACATTACCATATGTTCCAGCTGCCTGCCGTTGTTTTGAAGTAATCACAAAAATACAGGCCTTATTTTAGGGCATTTTTCATCCTGCCAGCTCCTGATAGTTCTATTGAGCATCATGGCACCAACTCGCCTTCCAAACTTCTATTCCCAGCTTATTGTTTTACCGTTGCCTGCTTTGCTTTTGTTGGCTATGGAGACCTGCCCACATTGTTCACAAAAAATGACTCTGAGGTCGTTCCATTGTTAACTATAGGGAAATATAGGTATGTCTGTCTATTTCGACAAATATCTCACAATGTGTATTAAAAAAAAAAAAAAAAAATTGATACCATTTTAATAATGAGAATACACTCTTTCTAATTATGTAATGCTGGACTGTGTATTTCGTTGTCATCAAACGCTAGCCCAGAAATACCTTTGGCCCTTGGAACGCTGAGCCCCCCCCCCCATCCCATTGTTTTCCTATGGAGAGGCATGCTGGTATATTTCGCCATGTGTGAATTTACATTTTTTTCAAGTCTTACACCATTTTAAATCGTGAGAATCTCATATTTCTAATTATGTGAGGCTGGGCAGTGTATCTCGTTGTCACCAAACGCTAGACCAGAAATAGTTATAAATTGCATTTTTTTCTCTCTACTTCCTCGTTTTGCAGACATAATCACACTTGGCACCGTCGAGGTGCGGGTGTTTACTTTCTACACGAGTTATTGTTCAGTATCGTACAAATAACAGATTGTAGTGGTAAAATAAAAGGGATACAATACAATTGAATTCTAAGCGTCTCTCCAGTCAAAACAGGCCATGCGAACGTTTGATTCCATTCATTTGCTATGGGCTCGCGCTAGTGTTCCAGCTTAGCCAACGTTATTCTGCCATTTTCAGCCTTGGGTGAATTTTGCCTCGTTCTATTGTGCAGCCGAGAATGTAAATCGGCGTAACGTTAACCGTTACAGTACATTGTCATTCTTCCAGTTGCATAAAATCTACATGCGCAGTGATTGTTACTAGTTCGGCCGTGGATGGTCATGAATCGATGAGCCGATTGCTATCCAGTTAGCGTCTAGTTAGGTTTTACCAAGTCAGCATGGCTCTGCTTTGGCCTTTTCTAGCAAACTGCAACATTCCCTTTTGTTCCCGCGTTGATTGACAACTAGCCAGCGTGCAAACAAAAAAAGCTAACGTTAGCTAGCCAACTGGCTAGTTAGTACTACTAGTTAGCGTAACTGGCTAATGTTGTACCCAGATAAGCGTGGGGAACAGTTATTTTTACATAAGAAGAAATGGCTACAGTAACTAGCTAAAGACGAAAACCCGGACACAACTTTAGCTAGTTGCAATAGCTACCTAGCTAACGTCAGCTATGCTAACAAGCTACTGTCGTTAGCGATAGCAATGTGCGTTACCTAATGTTAGTTATTAACCTTAATAGCTAGCTAACCAACTCACATACAAAGCAAAAAGACTGAATCGATGAGTAACTCACGATTTCGCAAATTCGTCATGTTTACACAATATTCAAGACATCCCGTCGACTTCAACAGTCTGATTTGAGCACCCACATGGCAAACATAACATCTGCCAAATGTAACAGGCTAACGTTAGATGTCTTTGTGGAGGGCCTGCTGTGTGACTGAGAACCCATACGGGGAGACCATTTACTAGCGAGTCCTAGATAGAATTCCTCAACTCGCAGAATTAATTTCTACTTTCCCGCTGCTAATTCCCTCTCACGCTACCATCAAATAAACAGAAACAGTCAAAAGCGGAGATTTCGATTCGAGGTAACGAGAAATCGGATAGCAATCATTGGCCAGAGCCAGGCACAAACCTCCGATACTGCCCTGGTTGGTTAGCTTCTCAAAACGGCCGTGTGGTTGGACAGAAAATGGCTGCGAAGGAACCAGTCCCAGCTCGAAGCTCTGTGTCCCAAAAACACTATCTTACTTTGCCGCTAGGGGAGCAATGTTATCAAATCATGGTTCATTTGTCACGTGCGCCGAATACAACAGGTGTAGGTAGACCTTAGTGAAATGCTTACTTACAGGCTCCCACCAAGAGTGCAGAAAAATGTATTAGGTGAACAATAGGTAAGTAAAGAAATAAAAACAGTAGAAAGACAGTGAAAAACAGTAGCGAGGCTATATACAGTAGCGAGGCTACATACAGACACCGTCTAGTCAGGCTGATTGAGGTAGTATGTACATGTAGATATGGTTAAAGTGACTGCATAAATGATGAACAGAGAGTAGCAGTAGCGAGTGGCGGGACACAATGCAGATAGCCCGGTTAGCCAATGTGCGGGAGCACTGGTTGGTCAGGCCAGGCCAATTGAGGTAGTATGTACATGAATGTATAGTTCGTGACTATGAATATATGATAAACAGAGTAGCAGCGTAAAATATTTTTTGTTTTGTTTTTGGGGGGGGCACACAATGCAAATAGTCCGGGTAGCCATTTGATTGCCTGTTCAGGAGTCTTATGGCTTGGGGGTAAAAACTGTTGAGAATCCTTTTGGTCTTAGACTTGGCACTCCGGTACCGCTTGCCATGCGGTAGTAGAGAGAACAGTCTATGACTGGGGTGGCTGGGGTCAATTTTTAGGGCCTTCCTCTGACACCGCCTAGTGTAGAGGTCCTGCATGGCAGACAGCTTAGCCCCAGTGATGTGCTGGGCCGTACGCACTACCCTCTGTAGTGCCTTGCAGTCGGAGGCCGAGCAATTGCCGTACCAGGCAGTGATGCAACCAGTCAGGATGCTCTCGATGTTGCAGCTGTAGAACCTTTTGAGGATCTCAGGACCCATGCCAAATCTTTTTAGTTTCCTACGGGGGAATATGCTTTGTCGTGCCCTCTTCACGACTGTCTTGGTGTGTTTGGACCATTCTAGTTTGTTGGTGACAATAGAGTACTGTCAACACTTGTACCTGAAAGGTAGATTACTCAGACAGATGCACCTGCAAGAGGCAGAAACAACTATTGTATGTTAAACTATATGCAGGAGCGAGGAAATTACCTATTAAATATCAACAAAATGAAATCCTATTTTTCTTTATTAGACAGGTTGGACCCGTTCTCAACTCTCACAAAACAATGTAATAACATACAAGAGTCACACAATAAGTAAGTAACACTGCAATATTATTGATTCACATTGTGAAAACTCACCTATGTATGTAACTTAAAGGGAAATTATATTCTATAACAGACATTTTAGAAAACATGTATATTACATATTATGTTACAATTAAAATGCTGCCTGCCCACAATACTGAACCAAATGTACATCACCCTCATTTTCGTTGGCACAGAATTTCTTGACGCAATATCCAAAATGCCTATTGAAGTACCTCAGCTGGTGAGGAAATTCAGCAGAAAAAATCCAAACAGGGGGTTGGACACAGGAACCAATCACAGGAACCTATGAGAAAGAAACCCTGAAATTAAAATAATTCTGCTGCCAGATTTTAGTAGAGCCACCTGCTTTTTCCTAAGGCCTTGCGTTCTCAGGCCTTGCTTGAATGCATCCAACCTTACTTTAAAACAAATCACAGATCCAATAGGGCTGGATTGGTGAAAGCAGTTGAAATGTCTGCTTTCACCCAGGCAGAATGAAAGGAGAATGGGAGAATATGAAGCACCCAGGGTGTCAGTCTCCAGTGGGAACTTTCTCCCCTACGAGCCAGAGCAGGAAGAAGGCCAGAACCAGGAGGGCTGTGCCCAATAGATCTGCCAGAGCAGTGAGGTAGGGGATGGAGTAACTGTCAGGGTCTTTGCCCGTCCGCCACAGACAAGGGATCATCCAGTCAGCAATACATAGCAGTGTGAAGACCTAACAGAAGGGAGAGAGAAAGATTCAGCCCTTTATTATGAACTGGGTGGTTCGAGCCCTGAATGCTGATTGGCTGTCAGTAGTGGTATATCAGATCAAAACCATGGTTATGACAAAATATTTATTTTTACTGCTCTAATTACGTTGGTAACCAGTTTATAACAGCAATAAGGCACCTCGAGGGTTTGTGATATATGGCCAATATACCACTGCCAAAGGCTGTGTCCAGGCACTCCGTATCACGTCGTGCGTAAGAACAGCCTTTAGTTGTGGTATATTGGCCCTATACCACACCCCCATGGCCTTTATTGTTTAATTATAGTATCAGTGTTAATGAAGGAGCAGAGGAGAAAGAATCCACGTATGACTACTGAGACACAGACATTGACCTAACTGATCTCTCTTGCTTCCTGATTTACCTGTAGGAGGGCTACAGCTAGGAAGAAGGTGATGAAGACAGGTGTGGGAGAGGTGCTGCCCTTCATCAAGTGGATTGTGTACAGGAAGATCAGGTGACCCGGTACGACCAACAGGAGCAGCACCTGGGCAGAGCGATGATTGGCTCCTGTCAGAGGTAGATATGGTTAACTGACAGATAGAATACACCTGACAACAGAACATTTCATTCCTTTTGTGTTCACAGGTATGTTAAAGGGACTGGTCATGTGCATGAGCCTGTCTACATGTGTGTGTCATTACCTGAGCCACAGAAGGTCCTGCATGGGTTGTAGCAGCTCCTGCGATCCTCAGACACCTGCCTCGGTGGGCAGTGGTGGTACAGATCAGTGGCTATACGACTGGACTGGATGGCAACCAGGTTCCCCCCAATACCTAGATTGAGATGAAGAATACACAATGATCATACATTTGGAGAGATCTTGTGACTTACCATTTTCTTGAAGGTTCCTAAATGTAAGCTTCTAAAAATCCAGATCCTTGTCTCACCATTCATAACTGGCGTGTAGACTATTATTCCCACCATGTTCGGGTCAGATACAGTTGTGTCCAAGATGAGTCCTCCGATACTAGAGAAAAATACTTATTAAAGGATGGTATTTCCATTTGAATGCTGTGACTGGACTTCAGGAGCACGGAACAGGGAAGCAGACCTGCTGATGACCATGGCAGTGATGATTGGTTCCCAGCCTGTGTAGAGTAGAATGCGACTTGCTGGGTTTCTGGAGGAGACGACCACCCACAGAGGGGTCAGTCCGAGGAAGAACAGACACACCAGGTACGACACATAGGGATACAACTCTGTGTGGAGACAGGGAAAGGAGCAGACACACACTAGCTAAACAAATACAGTTGATAGCTGAGTCAGAGCTGTAAATGTACCTATGACATTCCAGTAAATGGGCCCAGACTGTCCCCTAGTGGCCTAAAGCTAAACCTCTTGATTTATACCGATGCATTCGTAGAGCCCCTGGCTCAGGCAGGCCAGGATGGCCAGGGTGATGAGGTCACCAAAGCTGGCAGCGATGGGCGTGGCCACGTTGTCTGGGTTGATGCCAATCCTCTTGGAGCCGATGATCACTCCCACCATGATGATCCCTGGGAGAAAACACAGTCGAGTCAGATTCAGGCTACTGTTCAGAGTTGCACAACTCTCCAACCAAGGTGCATGAATTGAGCAGCCAAGAGTTGCACAGATGAAAGCAATGTGGTGACAGCTGGGAGAAGCGTCAAACTGGGGGAAGGGACAAGGGACTGTAATGGCCTACAGTGGTATTTTTCACTTCCGCTTTTATCAAGTGGTAAATGCAAATCAAGTATCTGTAAAACACAGATGGTCAAGTTGAATTAGTTGATACATATTTACATTCCAAGGCAGATAAAATAGCATGTTATTCTGTGGACCGATCAGTACCCATCATTCCAATGAAAATAAACCACATGAATAATTCATTTGGGTGACCTAGCTACATCACAAACTCTGCCTTACAGAGTCAGGTCTGCCTTTCAGATCCCAAGCATGAGTTTTATTTCAGTCATAACAAAATGGTTTTGCAACAAAAAGGTCTGATACGGAAGAAACCTACAATGTCAGTTGTAGCTAAGCTTCCTGGTCTCAGATGATTATATTCTGTACGTCTCAAATAGAAAGAGCATTCAGGCTTTTCCAGGAATACAGCAGAAGTGTACTGTATTGCAATTAAGTTGGAGTAATGGTACATGTAAATGGATGAGTAAGAGAATGTGCCTCAGAGAGAGGTTATGGTAGTGTATGTAGAAAAAAATACTATAGTATACTATGGTCTAAATACTGTAGTATTACTATATTTATATACTATAGTGTTCACTGTATGGTTTTTGCAGACTTTACTGTAGTGTTCACTCTAGGACAGCAGGTAGCCTGGCGGTAAGGAGTGTTGGGCCACTTGCCCTTGAGAAAGGCAATTAACCCTAATTGCTCCAGGGTCGCCGTCAATAATGGCTGATCGTCCGTGACCCCATTCTCTCAGGGGGAGTGAGATATGCAAAAAAAAAAAAAAACATTTCCATATTACACCTCACATCTGTACAGGTTACCCACTTATACATACAGTGAAAAGTGAAGAGGGCACGACAAAACCTATTCCCCCTCAGGAGACTGAAAAGATTTGGCATGGGTCCTCAGATCCTCAAAAGGTTTTACAGCTGCACCATCGAGAGCATCCTGACGGGTTGCACCACTGCCTGGTATGGCAACTGCTCGGCCTCCGACCGCAAGGCACTACAGAGGGTAGTGCGTACGGCCCAGTACATCACCGGGGGCAAGCTTCCTGCCATCCAGGACCTCTATACCAGGCGGTGTCAGAGGAAGGCCCTAAATATTGTCAAAGACTCCAGCCACCCTAGTCATAGACTGTTATCTCTGCTACCGCATGGCAAGCGGTACCGGAGTGCCAAGTCTAGGTCCAAGAGGCTTCTAAACAGCTTCTACCCCCAAGCCATAAGACTCCTGAACAGCTAATCAAATGGCTACACAGACTATTTACATTGCCCCATCCCCTACGCTGATGCTACTCTGTTATTATCTATGCATAGCCACTTTAAAAATCTTACCTACATGTACATAAATACCTCGTCACCGGTGCCCCCGCACATTGACACATTGACTCTGTACCGGTACCTCCTGTATATAGCCCCGCTATTGTTATTTACTGCTGCTCTTTAATTATTTCTTATTCTTATCTCTTACTTTTTGGGGGGGATTTTCTTAACTGCATTGTTGGTTAATGGCTTGTAAGTAAGCATTTCACTGTATTCTGCCCATGTGACAAATACAATTTGATTTGAAACAGGACTATATATTCTATAGTGTTTTTGCGGACATGACTGTAGTATACTGTAGTATTTACTAGCGATTGCCATTAATTACGTATGTTCATTGCTGTTATTGCCTGTTATTATTTGCACCTTTTTGTCCTTTTAGATAAACCATACAACGCCAACCAAGTCTCAATTCAAGACAAGTGTCTCATGTCTACAACTGTCAATCATTCCCTGCCATGTATCATCTCCATTACCTGAATCTAGAAAGACTTTTAAACTGAAATGCATCTCTGCCTCCACCTGCTCAGTAGATGGACATCACCATAACCCTCACTTAAACCTCAGTGTTTCCCTTGGGGACCCTTATTATGGGAGGACATGTAGGAAATGTAGTTAAGCACCCCATGGTCATGTTCAGGTGAGAGCTTTTTACTGTGAATGTCCTTTGTGTGTACAGGTTGTATGGTGTTGCTGGTGGTTTATTTCTGTGAGGAACCATTTTGTGACTATGTTGTCTTGAAGAAATGTTTGGGGTGTAGTCGATTGTTCTGAATGGTAAATGTTGACTTTGACCATCAGTGAGTTTTTTCTTGAGTGACAATATTTATGATGTTCATTATGTAAGGCCACTGCAATAATGGCCTTTTATTTGAAGTAGCTTTGGAGTGGCGTTGCTGGTTTGAGGTACAGGCTGTTTATTTACAGCTGCACCATCGAGAGCATCCTGACGGGTTGCACCACTGCCTGGTATGGCAACTGCTCGGCCTCCGACCGCAAGGCACTACAGAGGGTAGTGCGTACGGCCCAGTACATCACCGGGGGCAAGCTTCCTGCCATCCAGGACCTCTATACCAGGCGGTGTCAGAGGAAGGCCCTAAAGATTGTCAAAGACTCCAGCCACCCTAGTCATAGACTGTTATCTCTGATAAGACGGGCAGGCCTCCGATAAGGGGTCTGTCTAAGTAAAGTCATTTGTATTTCWAAAATATCTATTGTTTATGTAAATTCTGTGGTTAACTGTTCTTTATTTTGTACCATCAGAAGTACAGTATTGTTTGTCACTGTTTCTGGTAATCTTGTGAACTTGGTCAATTGAATCTGTGAAAGCACTCTAGTATTTCAGAAAGCTATCTAGTGGAAGTAACAGATCTATGAAGTCATTTTGGTGTACTCTTGTTAATGTGTGTTATTTATCTGTGTCAAACAAGCAAACCTAATCGTCAGCTTTACCAAACTTTGCTTGTTCTTTATCTGCCTCTGTAGTGTTTTCCTTTAATGGGTCTAGAACCTGTGTCTAACGTTTAGATGTTACAATTTCTCAGAACTTTTGCCCCAACTCAATAGGTGGCCTGTCATGAACCTGTGTGTCTTATGTTCTGGTTGAGTTATTCCCCTAATTAAACAGTAACTGGGGTAGTCTTGTAGTTGTGCCATTTTAGATAATCCTAGTCGGCAGGTGTTGCTACAGTCATGTCTGCAAAAAAACACTACAGTGAATACTATAGTATATAAATATAACACTACTGTATTTAGACCATAGTATACTATAGTATTTTTTAATGTGGGTTAGCTGTAAATGTGTAATATGTTTGAACTAGGACCCCTTTTTTTGTATTATTCTCATCAAATTTCTAAATGCATTGTATCCACATTTGTGCTTATATTGTGTTTTAAAAAAGTKAAAAAAAATAARCAATCAAGGGATACTACAGTGTGGAGTATAGTATTCTACAGTATACTAAAAAATTATATAGAAAGCACTACACGATCGAGGGCATGAACTCCCTAAGAACGCCAGCAAGTTCAAATCAAAACTGCATTGACAAAGCTAGCAGTAAAGCTAGCTAGCAGTCCAATCGATCCAAAAAGTCTAAAGTAAGCACTATGTGATCGAGGGATACTACCGTGTGTAGTATAGTATACTACAAAAGTCTATAGTAAGCACTACATGATCGAGGGATACTACAGTCTACACAGTGTGGAGTATAGGATTCTACAAAGTATACTACAGTTTACTACAAAATGATATAGAATTCTGTAGTAAAATGTAGTCTTTTTTTATGTGGGCTACCCTATAATGAAGAGACTGTCGCCTCACACTAAGATGCTAGTGAAAAGGGCCTCTGCATGCATAATCCTGTGTAGGAGAATGAGAGGTGCAGTGGGGATAGACAGGAACGGATAGCTCATCCGTTCCTGTCAATACCTAGCTAGCTGTTTGAGCCGTGACTTAAAACCCATTGTGTGGGGGTACTGTAGGTGTGATGTGGGTTAAGGGTTTGGACAGGGCTCGTTGTTCTCCTTACCCTGCAGCAAGGAAGCAAGGAAGGCAGTAGTTACGCTGGCTGAGCAGAGGAGAGCAGCGTGGTTGAGAAGCATATCTCCCTCCAGTACCCAGCCCAAGACCACCGCTGCCAGGGCAGCCAGTAGACCCAGCACTGTGGCTTGCATCTGGAGAAAGAAAACACTCTTTGGACACTAGGCATTTGTTAAGGCTAAGAAGTACAAATAAAGGTTTAGGGGACATCTTTAAAGTAACTTTCCAGTGAAAATCTCACTTTTAAAAGTTAATATTCTATTAACTCATACCCAACTAATGTTGTTGACTCATACTGTACTTGTATTTGTGGCCAAAGCATAAATTGGAGAAAAAAACACTTCAAAACCCCACCTCACACAGACCATTTAAAAAATGCTTGCCATTTCCTCATAGAGGATGATGACATCCTCCTGAGGACAAGCTGGCCAATCAGCGGTCTACTCACATGAATGACTGGTATACGCCCACACCATTCTGTTAGGGTACGCCCACACCATTCCAACACAGAAAAGCTTCTTTTTAACATAACTAACTAACATTTTTTTTAAGGAATACTTTCCACTCATATTGTAATTCATTATAGATCATATTTCATAGAAATCTGGAAACACTAGACAGTATCAGCCATAAAGTAAATCACCTGTTTTAGTGCCAGGTTCCCAATAATCAAACTCCATTTCTCTCTGGCGGTCTCCATTTTCCCCACGTTCACCTGACAAGGACAAAATCATAAATGTTATCTTTTCAGTGTAAAAATCCCCTACTTAGTCTTGACCAAAGCATCAACATATCTGTGTCATGACTATGACCATTTATTAGGCCTGACAGCTAGGACAGGCCTATTGAAAAGCAAGCTTCCTGGAAGCCTGTGTTTCAGACATAAAGAAGCGGATGGCGGAAAATATTTACTTTTAAACTCAGGCAAAACAGAGATGCTAGTTCTAGGTCCCAAGAAACAAAGAGATCTGCTGAATCTCAATGTTTGTGCAGTCGTCGCAAATAAAACTGTAAAGGACCTCGGTGTTACTCTGGACCCTGATCTCTCTTTTGACCAATATATAAAAAATATTTTTAGAGCAGATTTTTTCCATCTTTGTAACATTGCAAAAATCTGAATTATGCAGAAAAGCTAATTCATGCTTTTGTCACTTCAAGATTAGACTACTGTCACGGTCGTCTAAACAGGAGACCAAGGCGCAGCGTGGTAAGCGTACATTCTTATTTAATCAAAGAAAGAATACTGAGCAAACTATGCAAAACAACAAAACGAACCGTAAAGTAAATATGAGTAGTGCAGACTGGCAACTAAACATAGAATAAGAACCCACAAACTACCCAAGGCTACCTAAATATGGTTCCCAATCAGAGACAACGATAAACAGCTGCCTCTGATTGAGAACCAATCTAGGCAACCATAGACATATAAACACCTAGACTTCCAAAAACCCCTAGACAATACAAAAACTAAACAAACCACCCTCGTCACACCCTGACCTAACCAAAATAATAAAGAAAACAAAGATAACTAAGGTCAAGGCGTGACAATTACTGAAATGCTCTACTCTCCGGCTACCCAGATAAGGCACTATTAAACTTCAGCTAGTTTTAAATACGGCTGCTAGAGTCTTGACTAAAATCACAAATTTGATCATATTACTCCAATGGTAGTCTCTCTACAGTGGCTTTGTGTTAAGGCTAGGGCTGATTTCAAGGTTTTACTGCTAATCTACAAAGCATTACTGTCACGTGTGCTCCCTCTCCGGCCTCTAGGTCACCAGGCTGCTTGTTATGGCGCTCACCTGTCACCATCGTTACGTGCACCTGTGCATCCTCAGAATCACCTGGACTCCATCACCTCCCTGATTACCTTCCCTAATACTGTCACTCCCCTTGGTTCTTTCCTCATGTGTTATTAACTCTGTTTTCATGTTGGTGCATTGTTTGTGTTACATGTTTCATTTATTTAAAACACTCACTCCCTGAACGTGATCTTCCTGTCCGGTTTTGCGCACCCCTTGGACTCTTGTGGTGGGGGAGATCTTTGTGAGCTATACTCAGCCTCAGGGTCACTATCTATCTAAGGGTAGTCAGTTAGTGGTCTGTTGATATCCCTTTGGTGGCTGTGCTTTGGCAAAGTGGGTGAGGTTATATCCTGCCTGGTTGGCCCTGTCTGGGGTTAACTTTGAACAGGGCCACAGTGTCCCCCCCATCTCAGTTCCCAGTATTATGCTGCAATAGTTTATGTGCCGGGGAGCTAGGGTCAGTCTGTCCTATCTGGTGTAATTCTCCTGTCTTATCTGGTGTCCTGTGTGATTGTAGGTATGCTCACTCTAATTCTCTCTCTCTTTTTCTGACCCTGCTGGTCATCTATGAACGTTTGAACATCTTGAATAACGATCTGGCCTTAAAGGTCAAGTACACCTATCTCCACCTGGCACAGGCAGAAGAGGACTGGCCACCACTCAGAGCCTGGTTCCTCTCTAGGTTTCTTCCTTGGTTCCTGCCTTTCTAGGGAGTTTTTCCTAGCCACCATGCTTCTACACCTGCATTGCTTGCTCTTTGGAGTTTTGGCTGGGTTTCTGTATAAGCACTTTGTGAAAACTGCTGATATAAAAAGGGGTTTAAAAATAAATGTGATTGATCTTTCTCTCTCATCATAAACTTATTAACACCGATATTCATACTGTATGATTGATGAGTGGGAGAGCGTCAATTACTAGAGCGGGTCAGGCATTCTAGAATCAGAAGCAGAAAATGCTCTCATGCCAGTCAGCAGATTGTTAAGTCGTGGTCAAATGTCCAATAACACACCTGTATGCACAATAGACGGTTAGGGAGGGTAGATTCAGAGTCATATATGCAGTATAGGTTGTAGTCAGATTAGTCCAGTCTTGTACTGCAGGGAGTTGTGCAGTGCTATTTTCTTCACAGGCGGGTGAGGACTTTCACACAGGGACAGAGAACTCACAATACAAGAGAGAAGCAATGTAAGGAATGGACTTCCCACTGTGTTGGTGTATGGATTAATTGTGTGTGTTTATGTGTGTACTCACTGCTGTTGAAAGTCTGGAGGCCAGGGTCATCTCTAGGTTTCCTTTCAGGCCCAGTAGAGCTGGCACCAGTATGAAGATCTCTGTGACTCTCTGGAACACCTCCCAATGCTGCCACAACAACACACAGTGGATTAATACACCAAAATATAATGCAATAGATTGACGCACGATGCAGTGGACACACCAACACCCGAAAAACTAGACAGACCAACACACAATGCCACAGAATCAACATACAGACACACAATACAACACATGAACATACCATGCAATAGACACACCAACACATAATGCAAGAATAGATAAACAAATAGAGAAACCGTGCAATTTATAAGTAACTCACCTGAACTACGTCCAGTAACATCCCAGCTGACACCGTCCCCAGTCCAGCCAGTAGGAAGGGCACCAGTATCTGCAGAACCATGGACCTAACAGACTCACTGGGCATCTCTCTGACACCATCCTGGGCACTACAATCCTCTGGGTCCTTCTCCATAACTTTCTCATTGACCTTGGAGCCAGGCATGTGTCCATTGGGGAAAAGTGGGTCTGTCTCGGTGTATGGACAGAGTTCATTAAAGATGTTGCTGTTGGATGGGGACTGAGCTCTATTTGGGAGTCGATGGTGACCCCCTGGATGTTGTGCATCTGGGGCTGGGCAGGACCCATAGTGGTGCCTGTTGTGTTTTCCTGCACCCACGCTGTCACTCTGGGCCAGTTGGTCATCCTGTTGCCCAGTGTTGGCCATCAGAACAATGATGTGTCCTGAGGGAGTTAGACACTCCTTCTGCTACTCCGAAGAAAGGGTAAGTTGATATGACTGGGTCAAAGAAAACCAGCAGGAGGTAATTAGACAGTTACAGTATATATCATCCTTGATATTGATGTTATCACTGAACACTCACGGTACTAGTCATAAACTGCTGGCAAAAATATATATATATTTTTTAACTTGTTGCTGTGTAAGAGGTGTGGCAAAGGTAGGCTTAGTGTGTAATTTAACACACCTGTGACGCACAGACGCAGATAAATGACTAAGATACATGCCATCTCTACACGGGAGCATATAAGACAGACAAGCATACAAGAGAGTCGTGGCTATAGCACGGCAAATGCGTAACATCTGGTGCTTGTATGGTTTAATTCGTTAGGTATTCTCCCACATGGTTTTCCATGCCATCACAAAGCCGCCCCTTGTCAGACATGGAAACGATGTGAGGCCTCATGGTGCTAGCAGTCACACAATTACCAAACAACTTAAGGGAGACATTTAATTCATTATCTGGTAAGTCCAAATTACATAGAAATCTCTCGTTGTATCCAGCACTGTACATCTGAAAACGGCAGACAATTCCCCAGGAAGTATTCAAAGTGACTGCGTCTATCTGGAATTGAGTGAGATTGACCAAATCAAAACATGTAAACACACCAACTGTAGAGAGAAAAACACTTACAAGTTCCAAGTGGCAGTACGTTAAGAGAAACAGGTGACTTACCTAAAGTGTGAAACCATAGCATATTAGAGATATGAGAGACGAAGAAATAGATTTTGGAGAAGTAGATACTCCTTCACTCTGCTTATTCTGTCCATGAGTTATTTTCCTCCTCCCTGAATGGCTGAAGCTCCTTCATAGCTATGTCATTGCTCTCTCTCTTTCACTCACTCACACAGACACACTGTGAGGAAATCCCTCCTGATTGAGCTGGTCTGTGGTTCACTGATAGCAATCTCCTATCAGAGGGATGATGCAACCTCCAAAGTATTCCAAACAGAGGACTTTATTGATATAATGCGGATTGGAATGATCTACACAGGAATAGAAATAGGAATGAATATGTAATCACAAACCTAATAGCAGAGAAGAGTACCACTGAATAGAACAGTATGAATGGATTAATGATAGTAAGTAACAACAACAAAAATAGCAGGAGTAAAGCACTGTATAGAAAATAGTGGACTATTACGCAGTAATAGGACTGTATTACACAGTAATACATGAGAGAAAAGGACTGTATTAGGAACGCAATAGATGATTAATAAGCATTAGAAAAGTGTGACTAATTATAGCAGACAATAATCACAAGGACAACACCAGGAGGAAAATAAAATATGTCGACAACTGAGGCCTATATTTATACCCTTGTAAGAGCATGGATCGGGCTAACTGACCAATAGGAATCTAGAAACAGAACTTAGCACAAGGGTGAGGTGCATGGCTACTAAATTATTGTTAGAGGCCACAATCTGTAGGTCTCTGACGTGAGAGGGGAGAGAGGTGAGGATGGGCAGGGGCTAGGCTTCTCTGAGCCACCAAACAAATAAACAACCAAGATGCACATGCCCATAATGTCCAGGAGGGGGTATTCTTGCACACAGACACGCACACACAGTTCTCCTTCCACATGGTGATGTTTCAAAATAAAAGTATGCCACCTGGTGTAGGCAATGCTGTTATGACAGACAAAGTAATGAGAGGAGTTACCAGTGGTTAATAATAAATCCCCTTGGAGTCGATTTCCGTGGCCCTGCAGAAATGTAATTTGCATAATAAAAAAATCCACATCAGAATCCGTCAATTTAAAATAGAGATTGATGCGTCTCAATACACCGCATCCGCCGATGTTGCACTTCCGCACCTGGGGTGAAAGGTGGCAGAGCTAGAGCAGTGTCAGACCTTGAGCCAAAATCAAATCGGTCTTCTCACTAAAACTTCTGAAGTATTCCAACGGATTGGCCTACAAACTATTAGTTTGTACGTGTCTCTGGAAAGATGAGTCTCTCACGAACATCTACGTGTCAGTTGTTTTGCTCTAGGATGCCCCAGAAGACATGTCTGAAGGTTCCCCTATACCAGTTTAAAAAATTAATGGGAGTATATATGGAGATAGTTTAGTGCCAAAAATAAAGATTTAACACTCCTGTTGTGTTAGTTTCATGTTAATTAATTTTGTGTTCCCGGTCCAAAATGACCGCCCTATTATAGCTGATTATATATCCATAATAATACATATATTATCACCTAATGTTGTGTTAGATCTTTTTATCAACTTAAGTTCTTGTGAACATTACACGTTTTGAACTTCTATTTGCTATTTATGGCCTGTAGGCCTCATTGACCTGAGCTCATATGTCTCGTTTTTGAGTATACCAGAGCTGTGAGAAAAGCATCTTCACTGTCAGTTTCCTGGCTTCTCTCCTCCTCACCAGTGTCATGATCAAAGATATGATCAAGAGCCTCACATACAGTATATCGTTTGGTCATTGTGCTGCCACAGAATGAATTGTGAGCAAGAACTCAAAAAAGCTTGATTTACCAGAGCTGTGAGAAAAGTTCTATATATTATTGAAACAATGTTGTGATTGTTTGTGAGAATGCCAACAGGTGTGGTTCCCGTGGGGGAAAGATTCTATTGGGGAAAGGTTCCCGTGGGGGTTGTCATGGAAGCCAAGAAGGGGAGTGAGGTGTGTGTGTGTGCTCAAACACACATGCACGTGTACATTTTATACAGTAATTGTAGTCTCACCCATTTATTCAGAGAGAAAACTTGTAAGTTGGTCCAATTCGACCAGAACACAACAGGAGGGTTAAATACATGTAAATAAATATTCGATTTGTTGGGGGGACTATCTGTTGTTCCATGTAGTGAATCTGTTATTCAATGTGTTTGTATGGGCTAATAGCAGTAAGGCCAAATTCAATGTTTCATCAAATAATAAAAAATGATTAAATAGCTAAATGATCCTTGGTATGACCTTGTTAAAACAATTCCATATAGCTTAGTAGACACCTGCCTTTTTGTTGTCACAGCCTTATTGTATATCACGTGGAGTATGAACAAATGGGTTATAGAGCAAACAACGCAAATATCACAACATAGGTTGTAGTATGGCTTTTTCACTGACTTGGCTTGGCTTCCCCAGTGATTTTACCCATCCACCGCTCCGGGGCTACGGATCTTTGGTAGGCCTAATATTCTCATACCATTGTGTTAAATAATAAGTATGATCGTGACACAATAAAATAGGCTATATACATTTAGGGGGAAAAAACATATTTCTCATTGTTGTATGGATATGTAATTGCCCATGATAAACCACAGTGTATATCAATTTGAGTAGTATCCCCAACACACCTGTACCAAAGACAGTACAGGTTTAGAAACTCTGCGCCTGTACAGTATTTTGTAAAAACTACATTACCCATAAACACCCTGAAGTCATGGGGCAAATCATGGGATTCACGTTCACTTTCTCCAACGGTTACCGCTAACATCAGTGGAGCAATCGCACTGCGATGGCGGTGGAAGCGATTTCTCCTGACTGGGAATTCGATCGATTTGATGATGGGTCTA
The DNA here is from genome assembly GCF_002910315.2 of Salvelinus sp. IW2-2015. Lineage (NCBI taxonomy): Eukaryota > Metazoa > Chordata > Actinopteri > Salmoniformes > Salmonidae > Salvelinus > Salvelinus sp. IW2-2015. The sequence goes on from NC_036853.1 coordinate 5,294,477, forward strand.
CGAGTAAGTAACTTTTAGTTAGCTTTTTAACTATCCGGATAGAAAAGTATGATTTGCTTGCCGGTGAAATTCTCATGGGCTTGAAGCCAGGCAAATTAGCTTGAGTGGCTAGTGATCTACGTTAGCAAGTTGTCTGGCCCAGCTTCGCTTTGCCTGAGCCGCAATGTTTMTTTTTTTTCTTACCAGACGATAATGTTAAAGCGCCTGTCAAATGTCAGAAGTTAGCTAGCTAATTTATTATATTTTGCGATGGTTGGTTTAAACGTCTTGTTAATCCTAGTGTTGTTGTTGCACAATACTGGCCAGCAACAGGCCGTCATGGCTGTCATGTTGAATTCATTATCTAGGTAACCATTGCCTCACACAGCTAGATTTTCAGGAAAGATACAGTGCACGTTTGACCCATTAAAAAAGCAATAACGACCAATTCTGTTAGCCACGTAGCTAGCTAACTTAGACACATAACTCTCAACTCCGCATCAGCTAGGAATTCATTCATATGATTGACAGGAGGCTACAGTACAGGCATCACAGTAGTGCTGTAACTTAAAAGCTAATGCATCCAAACGTGTATCCTCTTTCTTCCGGATTTACATTGCTGTGCTGCTAATGATCATGTATTGTCTGTTTGTCCCTCCAGAGATCCATACGGAGGTGCAGCAGAAGAACTATGGGAAGTTTCTGGAGGAGTACACCTCTCAGCTGAAAGGCATTGAGGACGCTCTCGACGACTCCATAGGAGACGTGTGGGACTTCACCCTGGACCCCATAGCCCTGAAGGTATCTCTCCCTCTCTCATCCTGACATTCACTCAGGTTAACTTTCCAGAGACATTGTCCTGCTGGAACTGAATCTGGGCCAGTTTTCCAGTGCTCGTGTTTTGGCTGCAGTCAGTGTCATGACTTGGGGATCATGTTGACTGAGAATTAAGTGACCTTCAGTGATGGTGATCTCCATAATAGAATGAATAGAACAGACAGCTCTATCGATAAATCATAGAGCATGGATTTTGATTGGACTGTCCATTCTCCATTCTTCTATGTGGATTCTATGGGGACATGAAACAAAACAATTTTTCGATCCTCTTCCTCTTTCAGCTTCTCCCATATGAACAGTCCTCGTTGTTGGAACTGATTAAAACTGACAACAAGGTAAATGAAGCCAAGATAAACCTTCCTCAGACATTTGAATTATGAAACTGTAATAATAGTTAATTAAGCCAGAAATATATTTGTTTCATGTATGTTATTTTGTTAGGGGAGTATTGTAAATCCCTAGCAGCACAATGCTATGAATTTGCTGGCTGTGATCCAAGAGATCATAATGAAGTCTTGCAATTTTACTAAGAAGGGAACGGGTCTAAGATTGCAACTCAAATGTACAAGTGTGCAGTTGATATTCCTTTGGTCTTTGCTCTCCACAGGTTCTGAACAAAGTCATTACAGTGTATGCAGCCCTCTGCAGTGAGGTTAAAAAGCTGAAGTATGAGGTAAGCTTGATGTTTCTTCATTGATAAAAGGTCTTGTTCAACTTTAATTMCACACTGTGTGTGTTGTTTGCACATGTAACTATTTCAGGAATGGCAGCGAGTCATTGCAACAGTTTTTGATGTATACAACTTACTGTATTGTATATGCCTTTGTCTCCCTCTGTAGGGGGAAATCAAGTTTTACAACGGCTTGCTGTACTATGGTGAAGGAGGTAATCATCTGTGATCTATGTAGCTTTATTGAATTATTGTTATTTTTTGTCTATCTAACTGTGTGTGTGTGTTCCAGTGTCAGACAGCTGTGTGGTTGAAGGAGAGTCACAGGTTCAGATGGGCCGGTTCATCTCCTTCTTTCAGGTCAGTAGTGAGAGAGTAAAACTGAGGAATTACCCAGGGGAGACTTATTGTAGTTCTAGGAATGTCCCTCCCTTTATCTCTCCATTTCTTTTCCTCATTCTCCGCTGTAGGAGCTGTCCTGTTTTGTGTCGCGGTGCTTTGAGGTGGTGGTCAACGTTGTCCATCAGCTGGCGGCGCTCTACAACAGCAACAAGTAAGACATGGACTCATCTTGGCACCCAGAACCAAATATCATGTGTGCGCTGGCCAGCCACTGGACAAGCACATATGCACCCCCATACAGACACACGCGCACATACACACTTACCCATGCAGACACTCACACACTCACCCATGCAGACACACACACACACACACATGCACCCCCATGCAGACACACACATTTACTGGAGCTTTATTTTTTACTGTTATTGATCTTTCAGGGGAGTCACAAAAATCATTGAGTCGTCCGGAGTTCATTTTCAGACAGTGTATGAGCACCTGGGGGAGCTGTTGGTGGTTCTGCTCACTCTGGATGAGATCATGGAGAATCACGGCACCCTGAAAGACCACTGGAAGATGTACAAGAGGTACAAACACACAGATGCATGATGATATACAGAAAGATAAAGGAGATATATTTATTTAGTCTCTCTTCCTTCCTAGGTTACTGAAGTCAGTGCATCATAACCCTGGGAAGTTTGCCATCCCAGAGGAGAAGCTGAAGCCGTTTGAGAAGCTGCTTTTGAAGCTAGAGGGACAGCTGCTGGACGGCATGATATTCCAGGTGGGTACGCCCTTCAGTGGTTTCATGTTGGTGACATCACTTCCTGGTAAAGGTGACTTGGGTCTCATTCAATATGCCTACATGTACATATTACCTTGACTAACCTGTGCCCCCGCACATTGACTCTGTACCGGTACCCCTTGTATATAGCCTCGCTACTGCTATTTTTACTTAATACCTATTTTTCTTTAAACTGCATTGTTGGTTAAGGGCTTGTAAGTACGCATTTCACTGTAAGGTCTACACCGGTTGTATTCGGTGCATGTGACAAATAAAATTTACTTTGAATATGCATGAAGGTTTCAGATTTTGTTTCTGAACACCTTGCTGAAAGGGGGTACTACTACTACTCCTGAACTCACCCATCTGTCTGTGTGTGTTGGCCAGGCGTGTGTGGAGCAGAGGTTTGACGACCCAGGAGAGGGAGTGTCAGTCTCTAAAAACAGTGCCTTCGCTGAAGAGTTTGCCCTCAACATCCGCACCATATTCACCAACGTGGAGTCAAAGATCGGTCAGTCTCTTTGGTCCAACACATTTCAGCGTTGTTTACTGGACAGAAAATGAAGCTTGAAATCTGATGTGTATATTTAGTTAGTTTGTGTATCTGGGGTCTGTTTTAGGTGAGCCCTCAGAGATAGACCAGAGGGATAAGTATGCTGGGGTCTGTGGACTTTACGTTCTTCACTTTCACATCTTCAGAACTGTCGACAAGAAGCTCTACAAAGCCCTGCTAGACATCTGCAAAAAGGTGTGTGTTTGACTTCAGGTTCTGTAGTTGTATTTGTGTGTGAACATACATTGAACAAAAATATAAACGCAATAGACATATTAGCAACCCATCATAGTAGTTGCGATTAGATTCCCCCTCTTTCTACACTGAACTAAAATATAAATGCAACATTTAAAGTGTTGGTCCCATGTTTCATGAGCTGATGTAAAATATCCTAGAAATGTTCCATACGCACTGTTCCATATGCACAAAAAGCTTATTTCTCTCAAATTATTCTGCACAAATTTGTTTACATCCCTGTTGGTGAGCATTTCTCTTTTGCCAAGATAATCTATCCACCTGGCCGGTGTGGCATATCAAGAAGCTGATTAAACAGCTTGATTGTTATACAGGTGCACCTTGTGCTGGGCACAATAAAAAGCCAATTTGACATTTTGCCACAAATGTCTCAAGTTTTGAGGGAGTGTGTAATTGGTATGCTGACTGCAGGAATGTCGCGGCAGGTAGCCTAGTGGTTAGAGCGTTGGGCCAGGAACCGAAAGGTTGCTGGATCGATTCCCCGAACTGACATGGTAAAATCTGTCGTTCTGCCCCTGAACAAGGCAGTTAACCCACCGTTCCCTGGTAGGCCATCATTGTAAATAATAATTTGTTGTTAACTGACTTGTCTTGTTAAATAAAGGTTACATTTACATTACATTCACAACTGCAGACTGTGAAACTACYCCAGCCCAGGACCTCCACATCCGGCTTCTTCGCCTGCGGGTTGGTCGAGCCACCCAGACAGCTGAACTGTGGGTTTGCACATCCGAAGAATTTCTGCACAGAAAACGTCTCAGGGAAGCTCATCTGCATGCTCGTTGTCCTCACCAGAGTCTTGACCTGACTACAGTTCGGCGTCGTAACGTTCAGTGGGCAAATGCTCACCTTTGATGGCCACTGGCACACTGGAGAAGTGTGCATCTTCACAGATGGCAGACAGTGTGTACGGAGTCGTGTGGGCGAGCGGTTTCCTGATGTCAACGTTGTGAACAGAGTGCCCCATGGAGTCGGTGGGGTTATGGTATGGGCAGGCATAAGCTACGGACAACGAACACAATTGCATTTTATCTGGGGCCATTTGAATGCATAGATATACCGTGTCGAGATCCTGAGGCCCATTGTTGTGCCAGTCATCCGCCGCTATCACCTTATGTTTCAGCATGATAATGCACAGCCCCATGTCGCAAGGATCTTTACATAATTCCTGGAAGCTGAAAATGTCCCAGTTCTTCCATGGCCTGCATACTCACCAGACATGTTACCCATTGACCATGCTTGGGATGCTCTGGATCGACATGTACGACAGAGTGTTCCAGTTCCCGCCAATATCCAGCAACTTCGCACAGCCATTGAAGAGGAGTGGGACAACATTCCACAGGCCACAATCAACAGCCTGGACTGGTTTTCTGATCCATATCTGTATTCACAGTCATGTGAAATCCATAGACTAGGGCCTAATGAATTTACTTCTATTAACTGATTTCCTTATATGAACTGTAACTCAGTAAAACCTTTGAAATTGTTGCATGTTGTGTTTTATTTTTGTTTAGTATATTTATGTTGTGGGAGTGCGGTGGTTTATCCCTTCTCAATCCTCTCCCCTTTATCTCCCTCTCACATCTTTTCTCTCTCCCTTCTCATCCTCTCGCTCCCTTCTCTCGCTCCCTTCTCTCGCTCCCTTCTCTCCCTCTCGCTCCCTTCTCTCGCTCCCTTCTCTCGCTCCCTTCTCTCCCTCTCGCTCCCTTCTCTCCCTCTCGCTCCCTTCTCATCCTCTCCCTCTCTTTCATTTCTCATCCTCTCCCTCTTTCATTTCTCATCCTCCCCCTCTCTCTCCCTTCTCATCCTCTCCCTCTCTCCCTTCTCCTCCTCTTTCCCTTCTCCTCCTCTTTCCCTTCTCCTCCTCTCTCCCTTCTCCATRCCTCTCCCTTCTCCTCTCCCCCCAGGTGCCTGCAGTGACTCTGACGTCTAACATCATCTGGTTCCCTGACACCTTCCTCATGGCCAAGGTCCCGGCAGCAGCCAAGCTTATGGACAAGAAAAGTGTTCAGAGCGTTAGAGCACAGAGAGACGCATATCTGCAGCAGAGAGCACAGACTCTCACCAAGTAGGTCCATCAGTCAATCCATCACATTTACACGATTTGTTTTGCTTTAACCCCTGGATTACAGTTGAGCATGAGGGGAGTCATAGTTTGTTTCCTGTGTCTTCTGAGTTAACATATACAGTACCAGTCAAAAGTTTAAACACACCTACTCATTCCAGGGTTTTCTTTATTTTGTCTAATTTCTACATCGTGGAATAATAGTGAAGACATCAAAACTATGAAGTAACACATACGGAATCATGTAGTAACCAAAAAAAGTTTTAAACAAATCGAAATCTTTTTTTATATGTGAAATTCTTCAAAGTAGCCACCCTTWTCCTTGATGACAGCTTTGCACACTCTTGGCATTCTCTCATCCAGCTTCATGAGGTAGTCACCTGTAATGCATTTCAATTAACAGGTGTGCCTTGTTAAAAGTACATTTGTGGAATTTCTTTCCTTAATGCATTTGAGCCAATCAGTTGTGTTGTGACAAGGTAGGGGTGGTATACAGAAGATAGTCCTATTTGGTAAAAGACCAAGTCCATGGCAAGAACTGCTCAAATAAGCAAAGAGAAATGACAGTCCATCATTACTTAAAGACATGAAGGTCAGTCAATCCGGAAAATTTCAAGAACTTTGAAAGTTTCTTCAAGTGCAGTCGCAAAAACCATCAAGCCCTATGATGAAACTGGCTCTCATGAGGAGCGCCACAGAAAAGGAAGTCCCAGAGTTACCTGTGCTTGAGTTACCTTCTTTCTTGAACTGTACTGTTGGTTAAGGGCTTGTAAGTAAGCATTTCACGGTAAGGTCTACACTTGTTGTGTTCAGCGCACGTGACAAATAAAGTTTGATTTGCTGCAGAGGACAAGTTCATTAGAGTTACCAGCCTCAGAAATCGGAAATTAACTGCACATCAGATTGCAGCCCAAATAATGCTTCACAGAGTTCAAGTAACAGACACATATCAATATCAACATCAACTGTTCAGAGGAGACCGTGTGAATCAGGGCTTCATGGTCGAATTACTGCAAAGAAACCACTTCTAAAGGACACAAATGATAAGAATAGACTTGCTTGGGCTAAGAAACACGAGCAATGGACATTAGATCGCAGGAAATCTGTCCTTTGGTCTGATGAGTCCAAATTTTAGATTTTTGGTTCCAAACGCCGTGTCTTTGTGAGACGCAGAGTAGGTGAATGGATGATCTCTGCATGTGTGGTTCCCACCGTGAAGCATGGAGGAGGAGGTGTGATGGTCTTGGGGTGCTTTGCTGGTGAGTGTCTGTGATTTATTTAGAATTGAAGGCACACTTAACCAGCATGGCTACCACAGCATTCTGCAGTAATACGCCATCCCATCTGGTTTGCGCTTAGTGGGACGATCATTTGTTTTTCTACAGGACAATGACCCAACACAAACCTCCAGACTGTGTAAGGGCTATTTGAACAAGAAGGAGAGTGATGGAGAGCTGCATCAGATGACCTGGCCTCCACAATCACCCGACCTCAACCCAATTGAGATGGTTTGGGATGAGTTGGACCGCAGAGTGAAGGAAAAGCAGCCAACAAGTGCTCAGCATATGTGGGAACTACTTCAAGACTGTTGGAAAAGCATTCGAGGTGACTACCTCATGAAGCTGGTTGAGAGAATGCCAAGAGTGTGCAAAGCTGTCAAGGCAAAGGGTGGCTTCTTTGAAGAATCAAAAATATGAAATATATTTTGATTTGTTGAACACGTTTTATTTTATATATATAAAAAAAAAAATTGGTTACTTCCTAATTCCATATGTGTTATTTCATAGTTTTGATGTTTTCACTTTTATTCTACAATGTAGAAAATAGTAAAATAAAGAAAAACCCTTGAATTAGTTACTTTTAACTGGTAACGTACATGTATGATTTATCTCTCCCTGTCAGGGATGTTCAGTCTTACTATGTGTTTGTGACATCCTGGATGATGAAAATGGAGGCCATCTCGTCGAAGGAGCAGCGCAACGACAAGCTGTCAGAGGACCTCAGTAGCAGGTGTAACGTCTTTGTGCAGGTGTGGACTGACTTTATTAACTAACCTTTCAGAAACTGCTCAAACGTACCAGGGGGATGATTTTATGTCATATATTATTTTCCATGTCTCCCCTGCAGGGTATCCTGTATGCCTACAGTATCGGCACCATCATTAAGACTACCATGAACCTGTACATGTCCATGCAGAGACCCATGACCAAGGCCTCTGTCAAAGCCCTCTGCAGACTGGTCGAGCTGCTCAAGGTGTGTGTGCTAATTTGTTGTGCATTATGATAAATAATTGTAGATAAAACATTGTGAATGTATCAAACACAGCTGTTTAAAGAGGTGTGATGTCACTTCCTCCCTGGTCAGGCAGTGGAGCACACGTTCCACAGGCGGTCCATGGTGGTGGCTGACTCTGTCTCCCACATAACCCAGCACCTGCAGTCCCAGGCCCTGAACTCCATTGGCACCGCTAAGGTAACACTACTCTCATCTCAATTCAGTATCTTTTTTGTGTAGGGAAATTCAATTTACACCCAGGGGATTACAGAAATGCAACATTTATACACCTCATATTCACATCTGACAAAGAAACACATTTCTATAATTTCTCCCATCAGTTTGAATATGTTTCTTTCCGTAGAAAAGGGTGATCTCTGACAAGAAGTACAGCGAGCAGCGTCTGGATGTGCTGTCCTCTCTGGTGATGGCAGAGAACGCTCTCAATGGGCCCAGCACTAAAGAGCGCCGCCTAGTGGTCTCCCTGGCCCTCAGTGTGGGAACACAGATGGTATGACCATTATTCAAGTTTCTTCTGCCTAGGGTTGCAAAATTCTGGTAATTTTCCAGGTTTTCCAAGAATCCCAGTTGGAATATTCCTAGAATCAGGAGGGAATAAGCAGAAAATCCAGGAATCGTTCAACTGGGAATTTGGTGAAAATATTTACGTGAACTGAAGGTTATGTTGCGATGGTAACTTCCTACAAATTCTTCAAGAAAACCTTCAAAGACGAGGAGCTGCTCCCGCTGCAGTTGGTGCTAAAGAAGCTGGACCTGATCAGTGAGCTCAAGGAGAGGTGAGGGGAACACACTGCCCGGTAAAGCCTAGGCATTAGCTATAGGACCTAACACAAGTCTTCAGTTCTATTTAAGCAAACTAAAAACCCAGGAAAAACACCTGAAACCTACATTTTTTGATAAATGTAAGTATATGAATGTAATGTACCGGTATGTAATATATCACTGTTCTCTGATCAGGGTGAAGGTCCAGTGTGACTGTAGTTTCCTGTACTGGCACAGAGCTGTATTTCCCATATATCTGGATGATGTGTATGACCACGCTGTAGATGCTGCACGGATACATGTAAGCACTGAACACACCTCTATTCTCTCAGCTTCAAGCGATATCCTTACTCTCACTTTCATAACATACTATCCATAAACATGATCAACTGCCAGCACTTCTCTACCAATATGTAGCTCGCTGTTCTGCTTCTCATTGGTTCCTGTTGTCGCTTTTGATGCATTGATTGGTCCCCTTGGCTGTCCCTTGTCCTGGTCGTTGGATATGTTTCACCGGTCCTGCTGTCACTCCTACCCGTGACTGTTTATGATTGGCTCGTGCAGTACATGTTCAGCGCCCTGAGGGACAGCGTACCCACCATGCTTCACGCCAAACACATGGAGTCATGTGACCAGCTACTGGAGAGCTACGACACAGAGATCATGGAGGTGTTCAATGAGGTGAGGAGGGAAGAGGGAGGGAGAAGCAGCTGAGAGGAGAGGTGAGATGGGGTTGCTTAGGGTAGCTTTAAAAAWAWATATATATACAGTGGGGCAAAAAAGTATTTAGTCAGCCACCAATTGTGCAAGTTCTCCCACTTAAAAAGATGAGAGAGGCCTGTAATTTTCATCATAGGTACACTTCAACTATGACAGACGAAATGAGGAAAAAAAATCCAGAAAATCACATTGTAGGATTTCTAATTAATTTATTTGCAAATTATGGTGGAAAATAAGTATTTGGTCACCTACAAACAAGCAAGATTTTGGTCCACAGACCTGTAACTTCTCCTTTAAGAGGCCCTGTCCTCCACTCGTTACCTGTATTAATGGCACCTGTTGAACTTGTTATCAGTATAAAAGACACCTGTCCACAACCTCAAACAGTCACACTCCAAACTCCACTATGGCCAAGACAAAGAGCTGTCAAAGGACACCAGAAACAAAATTGTAGACCTGCACCAGGCTGGGAAACGAATCTGCAATAGGTAAGCAGCTTGTTTGAAGAAATCAACTGTGGAGCAATTATGAGGAAATGAAGACTGATAAGACCACTGATAATCTCTCGATTGGGTCCACGCAAAGATCTCACCCCGTGGGTCAAAATGATCACAAGAACGTGTGCAAAAATCCCAGAACCACACGGGGGACCTAGTGAATGACCTGCAGAGAGCTGGGACCAACAAAGCCTACCATCAGTAACAACACGCCGCAGGGACTCAAATCCTGCAATGCCAGACGTGTCCCCTGCTTAAGCCAGTACATGTCCAGGCCGTCTGAAGTTGCTAGAGAGCATTTGGATGATCCAGAAGAAGATTGGGAAATGTCAGATGAAACCAAATACGAACTTTTGGTAAAAACAACTCGCGTGTTTTGGAGGACAAAGAATGCTGGTTGCATCAAAGAACACCATACTACTGTGAAGCATGGGGTGGAACACATGCTTTGGGGCTGTTTTTCTGCAAAGGACACAGAGACGAATCCGTGTAAAGGAAAGAATGAATGGGCCATGTATCGTGAGGTTTTGAGTGAAACTCCTTCCATCAGCAAGGGCAATGAAGTAAACGTGGCTTGGTTTTCAGATGACACATGATCCCACACAGTCGCCCGGTGCAACGAAGGAGTGCTTAAGAGCATTTAAGGTCCTGGAGTGCCTAGCAGTCCTCAGATCTCACCATAGAAAATCTTGGGGGAGTTGAAAGTCGTGTTGCCCAGCAACAGCCCAAAACATCACTGCTCTAAGAGGAGATTTGCATGGAGGAATGGGCCAAAATACCAGCAACAGTGTGTGAAACTTGTGAAGACTTACAGAAATGTTTGACCTATGTCATTGCCAAAAGGAATATAACAAAGTATTGAGAACTTTTGTTATTGACCAAAATACTTATTTTCCACCATAATTTGCAAATAAATTTAAAATCCTACAATGTGATTTTCTGGAATTTTTTTCTATTTGTCTGTCATAGTTGAAGTGTACCTATGATGAAAATTACAGGCCTCTCTCTACTTTTTAAGTGGAGAACTTGCACAGGTTGGTGGCTAAATACTTTTTTGCCCCACTGTCATACACACCACACAAATTTGTCTGCAACTGTGTATGTGAACCTTTGGAATTACCTGGATTTCTGCATAAATGTGATCTGATCTATCTAAGTCACAACAATAGACAAACACGTGCTAAATCTAATAACAAAACAATTATATTTTCGATGTTTATTGAACACACTGTGTAAACATTCACAGTGCAGGGTGGAAGTATGTTGAACCCTTGATTTTAATAATGGTTGACCCTCTTTGGCGATAACCTCATCAAGACGTGTTTCTGTATTTACAAGTAGAGACTTGATCAACTGGTCTAGGGGAGGAGTTGGGACCGATCCTCTTTACAAAACTGTTTCAGTTCAGCAATATTCTTGGGATGTCTGGTGTGAACCGCTCTCGAGGTCATGCCACAGCATCTCAATCGGGTTGCTTCAATTCACCGACAGAGAGCCTTACATTCTCCTGCAAAATGTCTTGATAAACTTCAGAATTCATTTTTCCGTCAATGATAGCAAGCTGTCCAGGCCCTGAGGCAGCAAAGCAGCTCCAAACCATGATGCTCCCTCCACCATACTTTACAGTTGGGATGAGGTTTTGATGTTGGTGTGCTGTGCTGTGCTGTGCCTTTTTTTGTACATCAGTGGCTTCTTCTGTGGTGTCCTCCCATGAACACCATTCTTGTTTAATGTTCTACATATCGTAGACTCGCCAAAAGAGATGTTTCCATCTTCCAGAGATTTCTGTAAGTCTTTAGCTGACACTAGGATTCGTCTTTACCTCATTGAGCATTGTGCTCTTGCTGTCATCTTTGCAGGACGGCCACTCCTAGGGAGAGTAGCAACAGTGTTGAACTTTCTCCATTTATATTACAATATGTCTTACCATGGACTGATGAACATCAAGGCTTTTAGAGATACTTTTGTAACCTTTTCCAGCTTTTTGCAAGTCAACAATTCTTCATCTTAGGTCTTCTGAGATCTCTTTTGTTCGAGGCATGGTTCACATCAGACAAACTCAAATTCCAATTTTGCTAGTTTTTTTTATAGGGCAGGGCAGCTCTAGCCAACATCTCCAATCTCGTCTCATTGATTGGACCTCCAGGTTAGTTGACTACTGACACCAATTACCTTTTGGAGAAGTCATTAGCCTGGGGGTCTTTCCAACCTGCACTGTGAATGTTTAAATGATGTATTCAATATAGACAAGAAAAATACAATAATTTGTTTTATTAGTTTAAGCACACTGTGTTTGCCTATTGTTGTGACTTAGATGAAGATCAGATAAAATGTTATGGCCAATTTATGCAGAAATCCAGGTAATTCCAAAGGGATCACATACTTTCTCTTGCCACTGTATATATATTAATTAATTAATTATACAGTACCAGTCAAAAGTTTGGACACACCTACTCATTCCTGTTTTTCTTTCTTTCTTTTTACTATTTTATGCATTGTAGAATAATAGTGAAGACATCAAAACTATGAAATAACACATGAATCATGTAGAAACCAAAAAAAGTGTTAAACAAATCAAAATATAGTTTATATTTGAGATTCTTCAAAGTAGCCACCCTTTGCCTTGATGACAGCTTTGCACACTCTTGGCATTCTCTCAACCAGCTTCATGAGGTAGTCACCTGGAATGCTTTTCCAACAGTATTGAAGGAGTGCTCATATATGCTGGGCACTTGTTGGCTGCTTTTCCTTCACTCTGCGGTCCAACTCATCCCAAACCATCTCAATTGGGTTGAGSTRGGGTGATTGTGGAGCACTCAGTCACTCTCTTTGGTCAAATTGCCCTTACACAGCCTGGAGGTGTGTTTTGGGTCATTATCCTGCTGAAAACAAATGATAGTCCCACTAAGCGCAATCCAGATGGGATGGCGTATCGCTGCAGAATGCTGTGGTAGCCATGCTGGTTAAGTGTGCCTTGAATTCTAAATAAATCACAGACATTGTCACCAGCAAAGCACCACCACACCGTCACACCTCCTCCATGCTTCACGGTGGGAACCACACATGCGGAGATCATCCGTTCACCTACTCTGCATCTCACAAAGACACAGCAGTTGGAACCAAAAATCGCAAATTTGGACTCATCAGACCAAAGAACAGATTTCCAAAGGTCCAATGTCCATTGGTCGTGTTTCTTGGCCCAAGCAAGTCTCTTCTTCTTATCGGTGTCCTTTAGTAGTGCTTTCTTTGCAGYAATTCGACCATGAAGCCCTGATTCACAGTCTCCTCTGAACAGTTGATGTTGATATTGATATGTGCCTGTTACTTGAACTRTGTGAAGCATTTATTTGGGCTGCAATCTGAGGTGRAGTTATTCTAATGAACGTATCCTCTGCAGCAGAGGTAACTCTGGGTTTTCCTTTCCTGTGGCGGTCCTCATGAGAGCCAGTTTCATCATAYTWGCTTGATGGTGGAAAGCTGTCATCAAGGCAAAGTGTGGCTTCTTTGAATAATATAAAATATATTTTGATTTGTTTAACTTGTCTAACTTTTTTTGATTGTTTGGTTACTAAATGATTCCATATGTGGTATTTCATAGTTTTGATGTCTTCACTATTATTATACAATGTAGAAAATAGTAAAAAATAAAGAAATACCCTTAAATGAGTAGGTGTGTCCAAACTTGTCCTGTATATCTATTCCCTGTATAAATCTCACCCTCCACCTCCCTCCCTTCATCCCTTTCTCCTCTCAGCATCTGTTGGACAAYCTGTGTAAAGAGATAGAGAAGGACCTGCGTCTGTCTGTCCACACACACCTGAAGCTGGACGACAGGAACCCCTTCAAGGTGGGCATGAAGGACATGGCCCACTTCTTCTACCTCAAACCCATCCGCTTCTTCAACCGCTTCATACACATTAAAGGTAGCTACGCACTGCACTGGATGGGCCCCTGGGATACAGCACTGTGGTGTGTGCGGGGTTTTGCAAGTCCTTTACCAAGATGTGTGTTCAGTCTATTCTATGCATATTTGTGTGTCTTTGTCTCAGAGTATGTCTCACCGTGTGTGTGTCGTCCTCACAGCCTACGTGACTCACTACCTGGATAAGACGTTCTATAACCTAACCACAGTGGCTCTGCATGACTGGGCCACCTACAGCGAGATGAGGAACCTGGCAACACAGCGCTACGGACTCATGATGACAGAGGCACATCTACCCAGCCAGACCCTAGAACAGGTGTGTGTGTGTGTGTGTGTGTAGTGTGTGCGGTGTGTGTGTGTCAGTCAGTCGATGAAGTCTGCTGAGGCCAGGATTCAATCCGAGCGGCTTTTCCGGCTATGCACCTTTTTAACGCATTCGCCGGAGACTGTATTCATGGTAAAAGCTACCTAGGCTATGTCGGCTCAATCGGAAATGACCTTTTAAATGGTTTTAGGTTCTAAAACACTCAACGGACATTATGAAAGCTTAACCAAGTTTAAATCTTCCCAMAGGGTCAATACAGCTGCATTCAGACAAAACATGTTTCCATCAAAACAAGTATATTCCTCCTATTTAGGCACTTCTCCTCTCCAATCCTTACATATTTTATGGTTCGACAGGAAGACAAAGTGATAGGGTAATAAACCATTGTTTCTCCCTTAAGGGGATCTGACCTGACCTCAACCCCCTTGATGCCTTATCCAAAGATCTCCACCCGTATCCTCTATAGCAAACCTGTGACTTCCTCCCGTCCACCCAACACATTCCAAAGCCATCTGGCTCCTACAGATAACCATTAACTTCTGATYTAAAAACCACTCTCTTTCACTCGTCAGATACTACACTGCTGAGTATAACAATGTTCCAAGTTTAACCCAGAATCTAACAATGGCGAATAGTCGACACAGCGCTATTTGATTGAATCCTGGCCTAAGTYTCCTTTTGCTTTGTCCAGGGACTGGACGTGTTGGAGATCATGAGGAACATCCATGTGTTTGTATCCCGCTATCTCTACAACCTCAACAACCAGGTAAGATCTGTCTCTCTCTRCTACCTGTTCTGTCTGTCTCACCGGTCTGTCTCACCCGTCTGTCTGTCCCTCAGATCTTCATTGAGAAGACAAGCAACAACAAGCACCTAAACACCATCAACATCCGCCACATCGCCAACTCCATCCGCACCCACGGCACGGGCATCATGAACACCACGGTCAACTTCACCTACCAGTTCCTGAGGAAGAAGTTCTACATCTTCAGTCAGTTCATGTACGACGAGCACATAAAGTCCAGACTCATCAAAGACATCCGCTTCTTCAGGGAGACCAAAGACCAGTCAGACCAGAAGGTAACGGGGCTCACTTCACCTCTTCAGTTGTGTGGAAAAACCTGTTGTGAAGTCATACATTTATGACCGGTCTTTCCCTTTAGCTTGTAGGGAATAGAAGAACTAGTCACAAAAGGCTCCGGTTTGAAAAACAAACAGGAGTGTTGCTCCCGGTCTGACATGTCCTCTGACTGTATTGCCATATCTGTATGTCTGTGTTATGTTTGATCTAGTACCCGTTTGAGAGGGCAGAGAAGTTTAACCGTGGCATCAGGAAGCTTGGCATCACCCCAGACGGGCAGAGTTACCTGGACCAGTTTAGACAGCTTATTAGCCAGATCGGTAATGCCATGGGCTACGTTCGCATGATCCGCTCTGGAGGACTCCACTGTTGCAGCAGCGCCATCAGGTACCAGACACAGGGCATTGATAGTACGTTATAACACTTTAAGATATGGAATGTTCTACACTGTGTTTCCCAGGTTTGTTCCAAGCTTGGAGATTTAGTGCTGTAAGGGTTATGGGTAATGTTGTTTTTGGAGATGTAGTACTGTAAAGGGGGTTGTGGGTAACCTAGTTCAATAGTAAATGGTAATAAACCATAAACCCACTTGTGTATTGTGTTTTTCACAGGTTTGTCCCTGACCTGGAGGATATAGTGAACTTTGAGGAGCTGGTGAAGGAGGAGGGGCTTTCAGAGGAGACCCAGAAAGCTGCCAGGTATGCTTGTGTGCACCTGATGATGTATTTCAATTCACACAGCTTTAACCAAAACAATTGCTCTCTATGGGCTAAAGTATTCTTATCTCTTCTGAATGTGTCTTCCTCTCAGCCTGCTGGACTCTGTGCTGGGGGATCTGACCAGTAACTCTGCCGAGGGGACAGAGTACTTCAAGATGCTGGTGGGAGTTTTCGCCCCCGAGTTCCGCAGCATCAAGAACATGCACCTGAGAAACTTCTACATGATCGTACCTCCTCTGGTGTGTCCTTTCACGCATCTCTCTCTATTCATCTCTTTCACCCACTCATGTCTGAGCACTTCTTCTCTGTCTTTCAGGCATTCACCCATCTCTGAGCAGTCTGTCCATCCTTCTCTCTTAGTTTGTCAACTCCTCTCTTTTGGAATATATCCTTCTCTCCTTTATGTGTATCTGTTTATCTCTCATTCTCTCTCCCTGTCCATCTAACTTTCTGTTCTGAAGCAGCAGATACCTTCTCTTATACAACCTTTTCTTTTCTCCTTCAGACGGTGAATTTTGTGGAGCACTCCATCGGCTGCAAGGAGAAACTCAACAAGAAGAACAAAGGAGGGGCAGCCTTCACAGACGATGGCTTTGCCATGGGTGAGTCAGTGTGGTATGATCTTTCACAGATCACTGTATGTAGTAGGATAGGATAAAACTTTCACATTAGCTGTTGATGATTTTCACTGATCGTTGTTATCTCACTCTCACCTCGTCTCTCTCCCTTCCTCTTCTCCTCTGCTCTTTCCCCTTCCTCCCTCATACCCTCCTCCACCCTCTCCCTCCTACCCCTCCCTCTCCTCCCTCTCCCCTCTTCTCCTCTGCTCTTTTCCTTCCTCCTCATACCCTCCTCCACCCTCTGCCTACTACCCCTCCCTCTCCTCCCCATCCCCCATTCTCCTAGCCTACCCTCTCCTCTCCTACCCTCCCTCTCCCATCCTCCCCTCCCTTCCTCCCTTCTCCTTTACTCCCTCCTACCGCTCCTCTCCTTCTACACCTACCCACCTCCCTCTTCCCTCCTAGCTCCTCTCTCCTCTCCACTCTCCTGCTACAGCGTGTGGCCACATCCGTTAAGCTGTACCCAGTACTTGGAGTTTGACTCCCTCCACTGGTTCCAGGCAGTCAGGGAGAAGTACATGAAGGAGATGAGTGCTGTGGTGAAGGAGCAGAATGTCCAGGCCACCAGTCAGGATGAGAAGCTCCTGCAGACAATGAACCTCACCCAGAAGAGACTGGACATCTACCTGCAGGTACATGGCTGACCACTGACCTCCGATCTAGAATMAGATTATTCAACGTCAAGTCCTAGCCTTGACCATCATGGGGGTTTGACAATATCTGATCCTGGGCCAGTGATTATGGGGAATGGGTATCCTACCTACTGCTGCAAAAAGAGCGGAGGGGAATATGAGCTTGGCAGCTTTGTGTGTTGACACTGAAATAATCAATCCAACCAATCAATCAGTAATGCCCCCTCTCTGTTGTCTCCTATAGGAGTTTGAACTGCTTCACTTCTCCTTGAGCAGCGCTCGGATCTTCTTCAGAGCTGACAAGACGGCCGCCGAGGAGACCCAGGAGAGGAAGGACAGAGGTCAGGGGTCATGGGGGTGGGCAGGTAGTCTTGCCGAGGGCAGCAGGTAGCCTAGCGGTTTGTGTTGGGCCAGGAACCGAAKGGTTGATTGTTCACTTAGTCGGCTCTGGGATTCAAACTATCGTTTGATCTGCCCTTGAGCAAGGCATTTAACCKTATTTGGKGCAGGAGGGTAGGGCTGCAGTGTTATCAGCTCTTAACCAACCATGCTATTTTGTTGTTGTTCGTTGTTTGCGGCCTCCGACCCCAAGGCACTACAGAGGGTAGTGCGTACGGCCCAGTACATCACCAGGGCCAAGGTTACTGTTATCCAGGACCTCTATACCAGGCAGTGTCAGAGGAAGGCCCTAAAGATTGTCAAAGACTCCAGCCACTCTAGTCATAGACTGTTCTCTCTGCTACCGCACGGCAYGCGGTACCGGAGCGCGAAGTCCAGGTCCAAGAGGCTCCTAAATAGCTTCTACCCCCAAGCCATAAGACTCCTGAACAGCTAATCAAATGGCTACCCAGACTATTTTCATTGCCCCCCCCTCCCCGCTGCTGCTACTCTGTTATTATCTATGCGTAGTCACTAATAACTCTACCTACATGTACATATTACCTCAATTACCTCGTCACCGGTGCCCCCGCACATTGACATTGACTCTGTACCTGTACCTCCTGTATATAGCCCCGCTATTGTTATTTACTGCTGCTCTTTAATTATTTGTTTTTCTTATCTCTTTTTTWATTTTTTATTCTTAACTGCATTTTTMGTTAAGGGCTTGTAAGTAAGCGTTTCACTGTAAGGTCTACACCTGTTGTATTCGACGCATGTGACAAATACCATTTTATTTGATTTAATTGCTCCAGGGTCGCTGTCAATAATGGTTGATCCCTAGCCATGACCCAACTCTCCAAGGGTGTCTCGGGGAGTTGGATATGCAAAAAAACAAATTTCACACCACACACTTGTACATGTGAAACAGAACAAATATAAGCCCCCCCCTCCCATTTGACCTTTTGAGGAGGGTTCACTGGGGGAGGTCAATCTGGTTTCCATGGAAACCAGTGTTTTTATTTTATTTTCTATTTTACCTTTATTTAAACAGGGAYCCCTGCGCATACAATTCATGAGACAACATTTTATCAAAATCAGATCAGTACAAAAACAATCAAGACAAWTAGCCACATTCCTCAGAAGATTGTTCCTCAATCAATAATTTCTATTTTGTAGAGGAGAGATGWAGAAATACATTTTCTATTCATGTAATGATGGTTGTGTTTTGCATAATGGCTTTATAAAGAGAGTACCAATGCAATTTACAGGAAGATCAGCTGACGTTATGCCATCAGCTAATGGTGAATAATGTTATGTAAAAATGACCGTCTTTATTTCTGTCTTTCAGAAGCGGCTGCCAAAGCAGTGCCCACATGTACAGATGGCTCTGAACTTCTAAGGGACTGCTAAGGGACACTCATGAGTTCATTAGGTCAGAGTTCAAATATCAGTTCTGGGACTAATCTGGATGACAGGGGTACTCCACTGGATGGAGAGGAGGGCAAGGTGGGGATAAACGGGGCAGAAGACTACTGTCATGTCCTGTGATACAAGAGGGAAAGTTGAAGACTGGAGTGTGTTCTTAGAGACATGGAAGCCCCCCTTAGCAGAAAACAGGACAATGATGCAGAAAAATCCATTCTTTGCCCCTGAACTGCTTGTCCTTTTAAGCTCTGGATTGGTCCTGGGAGGCTCTGGTGAGAGGCAGAGAGGGTTCTAGTAATGATTTGCTTCATGTGATTCTGGTCCCATGTCTGCCAAGCATCTCATGATTATGCCCCCATGGAGGTGTCTCATCGTTAATAAAATAGAATCTCTTTCTGAAATGCTCAAACACTCGCTCTTTCTCTCTTTTGTCGGTCTCTTTCTCTGTATGTATGGATTAGCTACTTTGTGGCGTTAACTGGACTGCTTATCATTTATTTAGGGGGAATGAGTAGTTCATGTCAGGCAAAATGTTATTTATTTTCTGTGYCTACATTTAATTGGTTGTAATAAATAATGAGAGACAGAGGTGTGTCTTCAGACTGTTTAATCAGCCTGAATAGACTAGATGTCCAGTGGCACAACAGGCCAGAGATTATTTTGATATGATAAAATCAGCAGCTCTGTAATTAATGACTCCGATATCAGGGAGATGATGATGTAATCAATTACATTGATGGATTTGTATGTGTGTGTACATGTTACTTTCCACTTTTTGTCCTTGGACATAATGCWGAAGCTCACGTCTAAATCCTAACATGTCTGCTTCCTCTTCTGCAGTGCTGACCATAGCCTTTGTCCCTATAATGTTGAGCATCACAATGAATGAACACACAGGATAATCAGATGTTCTTGCAGAAGAGAAGAGTGATTTGTTGTGGTAGCTGTATTCTCTGTAATGTCTCCATAGAAGATTATGACGTTGTGTGCGCATCACATTTGACTTCATGYATGTTTTCAAAGACAGACATGACTTGGTAGACATTTTATGTTTATATGAAATTCTATTGGATTTCACTCCTTGCCATTGTGATTTTCTTTAAGTACAGGCCAGGGTGCCTTTTTGATTGTTCAATGATGACTTATATTGTGTATGTTTCTATACATAAAATACTAGTTGAGAATATACTTCATAACTACAATGAAGAGTAGAAAAAATACRAACTCCCTTTACTATTTGGTTACAGTCCATTTAGAGCTTTTCTCAATGTCATTTTATGACTCAAAGCACTTAATCTTTTATGTTCAAATCAATATTTTCCTTTAAACACAAAGGGTTCCTGTATCATCATAAAGATCTATGTTTCCTTGTTGCYTGCTGTCATGTTAGTAAAGGACTTGTTTTATTGTCTACCAATGGTACGGCTAATATGGTTTTGATATGTGTTCTTGATAGCCCTGTCTGCTGAGTATTTCATCGGTTAAAGCAGGGTCTTAACATGCCAAGTCATGATGTCATAGGGTCCTGTGTTTTGGGCAATCATGTCACATGACCTGGATTGTAACCTTTTTTTTAAACTGTCCCCTTTTCTTTTTATGTAAATGAGCGCAGCAGCATCCTCAGACCGTTGTTTATATTTTTGGTGTAATTCTCATTTCTGTAAAAGGCTTCAAATAAAGGTTCAAATCTTGGTCATGTTACATGATAGCAGTGTTGGAAAAAGTACCCAGACATCATACTTTAGTAAAAATACCCTAATAGAAAATGACTCGAGTGAAAGTCACCAAGTAAAATACTACTTGAATAATAGTCTAAAAGTATTTGGGTTTAAATATACTTAAGTATCAAAAGTAAAATTATGAATAATTTCTAATTCCTTATATTAAGCAAACCAGATGACACCATTTTCTTGTTTTAATTTACGGATAGTCGGACACACTCCAACACTCAGACATCGTTTACAAACAAAGCATTTGTGTTTAGTGAGTCCTCCAGATCAGATGCAGTAGGGATGACCAGGGATGTTCTCTTGATAAGTGTGTGAATTGGACAATTTTCCTGTCCTGCTAAGGATTCGAAATGTAACGAATACTTTTGGGTGTCAGGGAAAATGTATTGAGTAAAAAGTAGATTATTTTGTTTAGGAATGTATTGAAGTAAAGGTATTAAAAAATATAAATAGTAAAGTACAGATACCCAAAAAAACAACTTACAGTAAGTAGTACTTTAAATTATTTTTACTTAAGTACTTTACAACACTGATGATAGCTGAAAACACAGGGCCGTAGACCATAAGTGCACATTGAATAGAGAAATGTAGGCAAGGTTGATCCCTCAGGCTTTGTTTTTGGTTCAACGTCATGCCTACAAGTGTCTGTCCACCTTGATTATTTGATCTGAACTACATGCACAAAATTATGCTTTGATTCTATTATTGAATGAAGATGAGTTATTAAGAGAGAAAAAACTATGTTGATGAAATGGTAGCTATAAGTGATAGCTAAAATCTAAGGGACCAGTTCTGAGTGTCTTTTGACCAATCAGACTAGCTCTGAAAAAGATCTGGTGTTAAAAGATCTAATGTGATTGGTCAAGAAAACATTTGGTGGAGAAAAAAAAAATCTGAATTTGACTGCCTGTGTAAACGCAGCCATTGAGAGTGACAGGGTTGGAGTCAGTAAGGACTTTTGGGCAGAACTGTGACCCTAATCCTAACTGTAGAAGAGAGAAGTAGGTCAATGGATTGGTTTGATACCCAGGTTGGTTCATTTCAGCCATCAGCTTGGCATCCTAATTCCAATGTCTTGTTTATGTTGATTAACCTGTAGTAAATCCAAGGCATTTGTGTTTAATAACCATGATTAGTGTATTGTATACTTACAGATACGTCATGGTAATAAAAGAGAGTTCTAAAGAAATGCATTGTGTGTTTACTAATCTCTCACGAACACACTCCATCTGACCAAATTACACAAGATTTTAGTTCTGGGTTAACTGAGGTTGTGTTTACTTGTATAATTTCTCATTAGGCACAGGCARTAATCACAAACCAATTATGACTTCAAGAAATATCCTCTATTTTGTGATTATCACATCTCTGTTCAAGAATGATCTATTATCAGCCTAGACCTGTATTAGTCCTACCTATTCCAACCCTACTCCTTCCTTCCACACCACTGGCCCAGAAATGGTCCTGTCTGTATCAGCAGGTCAGTAATACACTGGTTATACACAGATAATACAGATACAACTCAGAGGACCGTTGGAAATCGTTTTGTATACACTGAGTGGACAAAACATTAGGAACACTTTCCATGACAGGCTGACCAGGTGAAAGCTATGATCTTGGCAGGTAGTCTAGTGGTTAGAACATTGGGCCAGTAGCTCCAAGGTTGCTGGTTTGTACCGCTGAGCTGAGGAGGCTCTGTCGATGTGCCCTTGAGCAAGGCAGTTAACCCTAATTTCTCCTGTAAGGCGCTCTGGATAAGACCATCTGCTAAATGATGTAAATGTTAATGTCACTTGTTAAATCTACTTCAGTGTAGATGAAGGGGAGGAGACAGGATAAAGCAGGATTGTTAAGCCTGTAGACATGGACTGTGTGTGCCATTCAGAGGGTGAATGGGCAAAACAAAATATTTGAGTGCCTTCGAATGGGGTATGGTAGTAGGTGCCAGCACACAGGTTTGAGTGTGTCAAAAACTGCATCTCTGCTGGGTTGTTCACGCTKAACAGTTTGCCGTGTGTATCAAGAATGGTCCACCACCCAAAGGACTTCCAGCCAACTTGACACACCTGTGGGACGCATTGGATATGGTCCAGCTTCCCTGTGGAATGCTTTCGACACCTTGCAGAATCCATGCCCCAACGAATTGAGGCTGTTCTGAGGGTAAAAGGGGGGGTGCAACTCAATATTAGAAAGGTGTTCTTAATGTGTTGGACACTCAGTGTAAATATAGTGTCAAATGTGTTTGGTTCTCATTAAGAATGCCCCCCCCCCTCAGAAACCAGACAACAGTAGTTCAGGAAAGCCTTTTTTGCTTTATTAAAAAGAAGCTTTGAACGTCAGAAAATACAAGATTGGTCTGTGTGATTTTTTCCCCTTCAAATTATTATTCATTTTTCCTTTTCTTATGAAAGGCTGCTGTTTAAACAGCTTTGAGTGAAATGTGTCCATCTGTCCTCTTGCTTTGGACTTTAGGGGTGGATGTCCTTGTTTTTCCTGAGAATCAGGCCTGTCCTTGTTTGTCTTTTTAATTTGTATTTCTTCGTAAGTGCCCACAGTGCCGAGTATGATGCCCTGTCCAGCAGATCCAGAAATGTCCTGTTTTATCTACATATTGTACTCCATGCTGACCTCCTAAAGATGAGGTACAAGGCAGGGCAATTTTTTCCTCCAAAATAGATGCCATATATATATATGTATAKACATACATATATATACACATTCGTACATATATATCTTTATTCATGTGATGTTCAAAATGTTTTTGTTTTTTTAAATGTACACGTTTACAAAATCGTAACAAAGACTGGAAAGTGTTTCGCTCGCTCTGGAACAATGAAGCTGGGTAGGTAATCTAACACTTCACTAAAACGGTCTCCGATTTGTATATTGAAGCCAGACAGAAAATACCAGTCAAAAGGAAGGAAAGAAAGGGATGTGGGGCCAGTGGAGAAGAAAAGAGGGAATGTACAAGAGGAGAGATGGAGAAAAAGAAGTGGAGAGAGATGTGTAGACAGGCTACTTATCTTTCCAAAACAAAACATGYGGGAGTGTTTTCACATGAAAAAAAAAGCACAAACAATCTTTGTGTTCTTTTATTACTAAATAATGCAACAATGAACATTGCACTTCTTCCGCCCTTTCGTTCTCACGTGTGGGATGGTACTTGTTGGCTTAGCCTTCCCCACCTTTCTCTGTTCTTAACACTTGGGGGGTGGGGGGGAGATGAGGCATAACCCTTGTTCTGTCACTGTAAAGTGTGTCGGTATTGTCCGTTTTCCTACCTTGGACCAAACAGGCTTCTGATTCAGAGACGTAAACAAAACACAGATCCTGGTCAAAAACAAAACAAAAACGATGAAACGAAAGGAATAAAAACAGAACAAGTGGAGGTGTTTGGACAGCACATAATTTGGGAAAGGCAGGGCTCAATTTTCCCCACCCTTACGCGGTGGTGAGCGCCTCCTCTGAAGTCATTTTAGCCAGATCCTCAAGGAATAAAAACCAGGATGGATGCCTGGGCCGCAGCGCACCATCCTCTTCAGGCTGGGAGGAAGGTATGCAGGGACAGCGGTCCCCCTGGGACTGTACTAGGCCTCAGAAGGCCTGCTGAGCTGGGTTGTAGTTGAAGGTAGATGGGACGTGGGGCCTCTCTTCTAGCTTTTCGTACTCCAGGTGGAACTCCTGGAGGGATAGAGAACACATAATCAGCAATGGAGACGGAAGATTCCTGTTGAGTTTATATTGCCTGAGTGAGAATACTGATCATCAATATCAAGAGCTGAAAACTCAGTGACAGYCATCACCAGTAACAGAGATACAAAAAGTCTATATTGAACCAACGTTAAACACGTACAAGTTCAAAAAAAATAAAAAAACTAGGATGTCAAGCACGTAACTCCATCAAAGGAGATTCACAACTCAAAACATACATGTAAATCTAAATAGCACACACAGCACTTTCTCTTCATGTTAAGTGTATTAATTGAGGGTAGCAGATACTAAAGCCAATACCTTTACCTTGGCTACCTTCCTCCAGTTAAGACAATCAAAGAAGTAGTAGGTCCCCCTCTCATAGGTGTTGGTCTTTAGTGTGGGCTCCATGCCCGGCGCCCGCGTGATCCACACCCGCTCCTCTTTGTGGTACCGCCAATCCCGGTTAAAGCTGCACCAACACCAGACAGGCAGGAGAGAGATGCCATTAACGCACAGTGAGTCAGTAAAGAAAAAGGCACAAATAACTCCTTGATAACAACATATAGAAACTATGAACAACTACTGAAAGAAACCGATAAGGTGATCCTGGGAAATAAGGCGTGCTAATGAATCCTAGTCTAATTTAGATAAGATCCATGTTCAAAGACACCTCTCTCAAGGGTGCCTTCGTGAAAGTGCCTTCAGTAGTGATAGTACAGCACTTACAGCTCTACTGCTGCCAGGAGCTGTAGCAGGTCTCCTCCGTTCATGTAGTACAGATAGAACAGCAGGTCTTCACCGTACCGCGCCAGTTTAATAGCTGCCAGCTGAGGAAGAGGAGAGATGGCTTCATCAACACCATCATTTGGTTTATCCAATTATGACATTGTGCTTTCTTCCAGAGTATAAGATCAATACCACTTGAAAGGGGATTACTGATTTATCACTTACCTTGTCCCTTATGTGGATGTTGGTTAAGTACTCAGAGGGGACGTGGAAGTCTGAAAGATAGGAGGCACCAGGGTCACCAACAGGCTTAGTGTGGGGTATGTGTGTGTGGTCAGCGTAATATCTTACCAATGTCTTGAGGTCGACACGGTGCTGATGCCCAGGGGGAAGCAAACTTGGGGTACAGGTTTCTGTCAGAAGAGGAGGGGACATGTTACTATCAACAGACTTAAGATGAATAAAAACATCTAACAAAACATTGATTTTGACTTCTGTAACCATTCAACCTAATGTTCAGACAGAGCAACCATCTTACTCTGGAGAGTTGAGGTTGAGTCCAAGCGTTGTGAGGTCACTCCCCAGTGCCAAGTGCACCATGCCCGGGTCCGTCTCCGCTGCTCGGATAAACGTCAGCAAGCCAATCATCCCAAACTGGTCCGTCACCATTCCCCCGGGAATGTTCGTCACCCGCCCTACAGATGTGGGAAAATCCACAGTGAGGGAAAATAATAACCAAGTAGAGCTTTCCCTACAGCTAATGCAAATGTGGACCATACCAACGGTCATGCAGGAACCATGTCAAAACCCACTGAGGTACKCAGGTTGAGACCGAGAGGTGTGATTGGTTTAGCGGGCTCACCGTCAGGTAACACCTGGATCCCTTTCTTCTGGCTGTTGTTCTGTGCTGAGCTCGTCTTGTCTCCGGGGAACTTAGGACCGTCTGCACTGGACGTGCTCTTGCCTGTAGAGTTTAGGTTCTGCACAAAGCAAAAAAACAATGAATGAATAATTCTCTTTTTTATTACATCTATAAGCCACATGACATCATGGAACATTGCTTTGAATATAGGATGTCCACTCTACTAATTCTATGGTGAAAGACTTGAATATGCAGTAGTTGTTGTTGCTCAACATAAGGAGGCCTTGTATGGTTGCCTGTCCATGTATGGCATGACAACGACCAATGAAAACAGACTGACAACCAGGCTAAAGGCAGCCTGTCTGTCTGTCTGACTGTCTGACTCACTGTTTTGCTGTCATCGTTGCTCAACGTGGAGTCCTTGTAGTTGGGACCAGGCAGTGCAGGGAAGTCCTCGTTGTGGATGGAGAAATCCTGCGTCGGCTCGTTCGATGGCTTCGTCACCATGCCAACTGATGAGGTCATGAGATGAAGAGAAGAGGCTTCTTAAATAAATCACCACAATGAGAAAGAAGTTTAGCCTTGGGTTATATATACACACACCATTGGAGAAGGCCTTCTCCCTTTCTTCATCACAATTTGCCACAGTTTATATTTGAAGAGAGACTGAAGTGGGTTGAGTATTTACACTGAGAATGTGTCTAGCAGTGTTGACTGGCCCACAGTAATATGACGAGGCAGTGATGCTTTGACATGTGCACTGCCAAGTTCCCTTTGCATCCAAGCCAAGTGCATTACAATGAGCCCTTCTTACAGGGAGCCCTTCTTTCTAGTGCACTACACTGAGCCCTTACAATGGGTAGCCCTCCTAGTCTAGTCCACTATTATAAACCCTTACTAGCGCACCATACAGAGTTCTTACCATAGGGGGCCCTTCCAGCTAGTGGGTTAAGTAGTGGCGTTGGGTTTGCGCTTCCTTCCCTCCGACTCCTGTCTGCTAACGCAGGGAAGTCAGACAGGTCTAGCCCCGTCACGTTTTCACTGCCGTCTGTGAGGGGCAGGTTAAAGACTTGTAAGAAAGTAAAATGGTGTTACTCTTCATGCTGACAGCATCTTATAGTGTGAATTTATAGGTAAAGTGGATGTTGTCAAAACTTGATGACATAAAGCCTACAGGTAAACTGCGCTGAATGTGATGTATCATTGGATGGCCAGACTGAGCATCAGATAGCTGGTTATTTTGAAGAGACACTACTAACCTGTGCCATTGAAGATGTTGCTTGATAACGAGTTGTTCATTCCAAACGCCTGGTTCCGGTTCATCCCGAATCCCGACATGCTACAAAAATACAGAGGAGAACTTTAGCCTCCAACTGGATCACCTTCATATTCAATCATCACAAAAAAACTATTGATGATTTAGACATTTAAACAGAGAGTTGAGAACAGCAGAGCTTTCAGTTGTATTGCCAGCCAGACCGAGACTGTACCTGTTGATGGTGAAGGGCTGCCGTGCAGGCTGCTGTTTGGGCATACAGATAATGCTGGGGGGGCTGCGGTTGGGGCTGCCCAGCCCTGAYCTGCCCATGCTGTTGGTCCTGCCGCCGCCCATCCCGATGCCCTGGCCCACCTGGGAGTGGTTCAGCATGTTCCTCGAGTTCATCGGCAGGATCCCCCTGTGGAGGAGACATGACGGGTTAGAGTTAGACTAATGGGTGAACAGAATGGCTTGATATGAAGCCAGGTGATTAGTTTACTAATAATGTCCTGTCCTGCTCTGGAACTACTGAACTGAACAGCTAACTAACTAACAGCAGAATAATGATTCCATAACATTTAAAACATTGGCTTATGTGGTCTCTCGGTCTCAAGAATCTCTTTCTCCAGCATCTCCATCTTACACACACCTGCTTGGCGAGGGTGGAGTATGGAGGGACATGGTGGGTACCCCAGTGGTGGGGGTGATATGGCTCGGTAGCGGAGTGCCTTGCGTTAAGCTSCGGTTTAACTGAGGCGTGTTGTTACCCATGCCCCTTATCGAGAAGCCTAGTGCACCTGKAACAGGAGAAATAGAAACAGTCAACATGGGACTCTCATCAAATTCCAAAGTGACCAAAATATTGGATATTTCTCATAGCGATATTTTGAGATCAACAAGAAGTGTTGAAGTCTGTTTTGAATTGGGTATATTTAATCGGGTACATTTACAGGGTAATTATTCTAAATTTATCAAATAGCTCCAGGTATGACTTGACTACAAAATTGTTACAGACCAAAATGTATTACAGCCTTAGTAGAAAAGACACTGAAAACCACAGACAGAAATGTAAGTGAACAGATGCAGCCAGCTTACTCTGTGGGCCATATAAACTGGCCCCAAGCTGGGATAGTTGACCTGATGACGACGGTGAGGGAGACGAGAGCATCTAGGAGGACAAGGAGAGAGATAAACCACAAAGTGAGAGGGAAGGACTGGAAACAAGAATACCAACAGATGACAATACCCTTATCAATAACACATAATTGCACATTAGGGCAGTTCGTATATCATTATTTACAAATCACATTACATTGGAATTACACTGTAATTGGGGTATTCAATTTAAAGGATAATAATAATAACAACAACATCAATGCTAAGGCAAGTTATAGTCATATAGGATGATGGAGTAGCCTAAATCTCCCTAAATATGAAAAATAACCATAAACAGATTTACATTATAGAAGGACGTGAAAACAATTTACTTACTTCAAGATCAAAGGGAGCTGTAGTAGGGATGTGCGATCGAGCAGACAGAGCACTTACGTCTTTGTCCGACCGATGTGGGTACATGGACGGCTGGCTGTAGTACATGTTCTCATCAGGGTAGTCACTTTCCACCCCCTCTACAAACTTCTTTCTCGTAGCACTGAACATGCCGTTTGTCACCTACAGAGAGTGGGAAGAAGGAACAGGTTTAAATATCTCAATTCCTCAACAGTCCATAGAAATTGAGACTGTCGACCAGCATGTCTGGATCCACTGTCCACGCTGTTTATATCAGATTTAAAAAACGATAATGGACAGGACAGGAGAGAAACACACAAGCCACGCAGTAGTGTACTATGACTATGGTCTACTACACATTCAGTTTCAACTGGTCCGACATCACAGCTCACTACCAGACAACACGCCCACACCTTGCGCAATGTGTGCATACCAATGCTTGACTTGGAATTAAATAGGTTCCAGTACTCATTTTGGGTGCCGGTACTGTTTATATTTAGGTGCAGGAGCTCCACAATAGTTGAGAGGTAATATACTACCGTATAAGACGAACAGGAGCTCAAGCAGTAGACAATCTGACGTGCTGGTTACTCAGCTCCACTGAGCTCCTGCCCAAGTCAAGTACTGGTGCATACAGTGTGCCTTACAAAACTCATTTACAATCGCGTATATAGTGTTGTTGATTTTCCACTCACTGTTATCATGCTGGTGTGTGAAAATGCATTGGTCAACATACAAAAACTGTGTCCATCCCTGCAGCGTTGCCTCAGAACAATTCAACAAGCTTCTGCTCAGGTGACACTATAAGGTTCAGTTATTATTCTCTACACCAAACTTTCCGTAAAGCATTTTGTGGCTAACGTTAACTAACAATACAGCGCGAGTCTGATTAGTTATAATAACAGTTAGTTCAACAACAAGCATCACTAGACTAACGTTAGCTAGCTAAATCCCTCCAATTCAACAACCCTTGTCAGGCAGTCTGCTTGCCTATAGGTAGCGATGTGCAGGTTGGGCCTGTTGTGTCTCCTATCCAGTTCCCAGTACCTTTCGGTCTCAATTTACGCTAGGAGCCACAGACAAAAACAGAGCGCAGAAGACTTTTCGAATTCAAATCTGCCAACCCGGTCCAAAACACACCAAACCGAATGACAAGGACAAAAAAGATGAATGTGTTGTGATGTGACGATTCGAGTCGGACCAAACGGGGTTATATTTGAGGGAAAAATACTGTAAAAACCTCACCGCATTAATTTCCCTTCTCCTCGTAGCTAGATCCAAGATGGCTGTGTATTCAGTATTCCACAATCGAGAATCCTGGGTGAATAGCCTTTGCCCTCTGACCTCTCTACAACCTCCTAACCATTTCCGCACACAAATTTTGAACGTTCTACTTCTGTGGGTACAAAGTGGCTAATACACTACAGGATGTATTTGAATGGTCTGCAGTATTATTTTTCTAGTTACATATATTGTTGGGTGAACTCACTATCGGTAGAAAATGATCAGTGTATCAACAAACTCAGTAGGTAAATAAATCCKAAAATGATAATAAGCCACTCTCATTTATATTATTTTCAAAACATAGAGGCAATGAACCCAGGCATAAGTGATATGACATCACGGTAGTAGCCTATACATCAGGGATCATCAACTAGATTCAGCCGTGGGCCGATTTTTTCTTGAGTGGATGATCAGAGCTAGTGGTGCACGACTCCAAGATTTTTGGAATCGACTTCGACTCCTGTGGATGGAGTTGAAAGGAGTCGACTCTTGCTCAAAACGCGCTGAAACGGATGCGAACACACGTACATACAACCTCATTATTGCGGAGTCCTACTAGGAAGACTACATTTGCGTTCTAGAGGACTGACATAAGCATGATGCTGCCCATTTGCTAATCAATTTAGTCTATAAAAAGACTGTTTTGTTTGAATATAGAAGGTGATGTGTAGGAACTAGACAATTTCATTGATATTTCTGCTGTGTGCAGCCTTGACCATCCCATGGGTTGATGTGTCACACTCTACGATGATAATCGTTTTCTTTGCCATATTATAGCCCTATTCCGACGGGTATTACTAAAGAGGTTGGTTTTGTCATTATTACCCAAGTATGTGCATTATTTATTCCAGAGGACGATTCACACAGGATTCGTTTTTTTCAAAACTAATTCATATGTATATTCACTACCGTTCAAAAGTTTGGGGTCACTTAGAAATGTCCTTGTTTTCCATGAAAACATACATAAAATTAATAGGAAATATGGTCAAGACGTTGACAAGGTTATAAATAATGATGTTTAATTGAAATAATAATTGTGTCCTTCAAACTTTGCTTTCATCAAAGAATCCTCCATTTGCATTAATTACAGCCTTGCAGACCTTTGGCATTCTAGTTGTCAGTTTGTTGAGGTAATCTGAAGAGATTTCACCCCATGCTTCCTGAAGCACCTCCCACAAATTGGATTGGCTTGGCTTGATGGTCACTTCTTATGTACCATATGGTCAAGCTGCTCCCACAACAGCTAAATAGGGTTGAGATCCGGTGACTGTGCTGGCCACTCCATTATAGACAGAATGCCAGCTGACTGCTTCTTCCCTAAATAGTTATTGCATAGTTTGGAGCTGTGCTTTGTGTTATTGTCCTGTTGTAGGAGGAAATTGGCTCCAATTATGCACCGTCCACAGGGTATGGCATGGCGTTGCAAAATGGAGTGATAGCGTTCCGTCTTCAAGATCCCTTCTACCCTGTACAAATCTCCCACTTAACCACAACCAAAGATCCCCAAACAATCACATTGCCTACACCATGCTTGACAGATGGCGTAAAACCCTCTTCCAGCATCTTTTCATTTTTCTGCGTCTCACGAATGTTTTTCTTTGTGATCCGAACACCTCAAACATAGATTTGTCTGTCCATAACACTTTTTTCCAATCTTCCTCTGTCCGGTGTCTGTGTTGTTTTGCCCATCTTAAACTGTTATTTTTATTGGCCAGTCTGAGATATGGCTTTTTCTTTGCAACTCTGCCTAGGCCAGCATCCCGGAGTCGCCTCTTCACTGTTGATGTTGAGGCTGGTGTTTGCGGGTACTATTTCATGAAGCTGCCAGTTGAGGACTTGTGAGGCTTCTGTTTCTCAAACTAGACACTCTAATGTACTTGCCCTCTTGCTCAGTTGTGCATCGGGGCCTCCCACTCCTCTTTCTATTCTGGTTAGAGCCAGTTGGCGCTGTTCTGTGGAGGGAGTAGTACACACCGTTGTACAAGCTCTTCAGTGTCTTGTCAATTTCTCACATGTAATAGCCTTGATTTCTCAGAACAAGAACAGACTGACGAGTTTCAGAAGAAAGTGCTTTGTTTCTGGCCATTTTGAGCCTGTAATCTAACCCACAAATGCTGATGCGCCAGATACTCAACTAGTCTAAAGAAGGCCAGTTTTATTGCTTCCTTAAATCAGCACAACAGTTTTCAGCTGTGCTAACATAATTGCAAAAGGGTTTTCTAATGATTAATAAGCCTTTTAAAATTATAAACCTGGATTAGCTAACACAACGTGCCTTTGGAACACAGGAGTGATGGTAGCTGATTATGGGCCTCTGTTCGCCTATGTAAATATTCCATTAAAAAACAGCTGTTTCCAGCTACAATAGTCATTTACAACATTAACAATGTCTACACTGTATTTCTGATCAATTTGATGTTATTTTAATGGACCAAACATTTACTTTTCTTTCAAAAACAAGGACATTTCTAAGTGACCTCAAARGTTTGAAAGGTAGTGTATGTCTAGACGATAATAGGCTACACTAATAACTCGTGCTTGGCTGCCAAATGTATAGGTCTCCCAATAATATTTAAATTGATGAAGTGTGATCCTAATCATTATTTTAATGATCTATGGTAGACTTCCTTTCTAATTACAATGCCCCCCCCCCCCAAGATACCAAGATGCCTATGCCCACGGTTCTGACTATCTGTCTGCCTGCTCCGATCCTCTCTCTCCCTCGTGGTTGCCCTTGCTGGCTCGCCTGCTCCTCTTTCTCATTGCTATGAAAAACACTAGTGTGTGTTTGGTCATCGGTCTGTTGTGTGTAGAATAGCRCAGCCTACTCGTTAATAGCCCCTATGTTAGAGCCGATTTGGACATATTTGTATAAAAGACAGAACATACAGAGCTCCATGTACGTTTGTGTAAATATATTAAATATGAATGTATATGATGAAATATTAGGTACGTACCTTTATGATTTATAGTTACCTGATTGAGATATATTCATTTGTTATTAGTGTAACTTAGTTTTTGGCCCCCCCTCTTGCCCATTCATTGCACTGTGGTAAATGTGTTAGGATAAAGGCAGGAAGTTGGGCCTTCGGTGGGAGGAGTCCTAGCTAGACGCGGGAGCATTATAGTCTTCTGACCATACAAATCAAATCAAATCAAATTTTATTTGTCACATACACATGGTTAGCAGATGTTAATGCGAGTGTAGCGAAATGCTTGTGCTTCTAGTTCCGACAATGCAGTAATAACCAACAAGTAATCTAACKTAACAATTCCACAACTACTACCTTATACACACAAGTGTAAAGGGATAAAGAATATGTACATAAAGATATATGAGTGAGTGATGGTACAGAACGGCATAGGCAAGATGCAGTAGATGGTATAGAGTACAGTATATACATATGAGATGAGTAATGTAGGGTATGTAAACATAAAGTGGCATAGTTTAAAGTGGTTAGTGATACATGTATTACATAAAGATGGCAAGATYCAGTAGATGATATAGAGTACAGTATATACATATACATTATATTAAGTGGCATTGTTTAAAGTGGCTAGTGATACATTTTTGATCAATTTCCATCAATTTCCATTATTAAAGTGAGCTGGAGTTGAGTCAGTATGTTGGCAGCAGCCACTCGATGTTAGTGGTGGCTGTTTAACAGTCTGATGGCCTTGAGATAGAAGCTGTTTTTTAGTCTCTCGGTCCCTGCTTTGATGCACCTGTACTGACCTCGCCTTCTGGATGATAGCGGGGTGGACAGGCAGTGGCTTGGGTGGTTGTTGTCCTTGATGATCTTTATGGCCTTCCTGTGACATCGGGTGGTGTAGGTGTCCTGGAGGGCAGGTAGTTTGCCCCCGGTGATGCGTTGTGCAGACAGGTCATATTATGTATTTTCCATGTCAAGTAATCTTTGCTTTAAGTTGATTGGAGAATCAATTTTTTTGTTAGATATAAGAAGAATAAACCTTTTTGTTGCACCATATCCCTGGATCTCATTGAGTGTTTTGGCTGTTTGGAAACCTTGAATGTGGACTGTATGCGTACGAAACAACCCCACTTTCAGGCTAGGGCAGTGGCTATGGTAAAGAGGAAAGGAAGCCACTACACCATACTTTACTGAACTTGCGTGAGACATTGCAAATCAATAAATTGCTAAATACAGGATTGTGAAAGCCTACAGCCTACATCTTTGTCATAAAAATTATATGTGTAAGTCGCTCTGGATAAGAGCGTCTGCTAAATGACTTAAATGTAAATGTAAATATGAGAAACCTATCATTAGCATCACCATATCCTGTTCCTTAATTGTTTGAAACCTGGACGTTTTACTTCATATTATGAGGCATGTTTTACCTTGTCAAAATCCTACCATAAAAACCTGGTGGCAATTATTTTTTTATTAAGACTTACTAATATGTGTTTCCTGCTCTTTTCTTTAAACCTTTTTTAATTGTCTAGCTGCCAAATGCATTATCCGAATCTTATGTGCGTTGCATGTGCGTTTTAGGACCGTGTTTTCTGGAAATTGCATTTTGGAACGTTCACGTGTAACCTACTGCCATGCTGTACATTGCTGCCCCTACAATGTGAATAAATAATATTTTATCAACATTTGAAGCTAAACATTCCGATCTGTTCCATCAGCCGTATTAATTGATGTGGCGTATGCCTTGACTAAACTAATTTGATACGTATCAGTCTGGATTAAGAAGTGAGTATTTGCAATGCCCACTGAAAAGTAAGTGGGTATACGGCGTATACCCTCCACTAAACCACTGGCAAATAGTTTCCTCCGTTACAAAAATAATGAATCTTAGGAGTCAAGCTTGACACCCAGAAATGCGAGTCGACGGGCAAGGAGTCAGGGAATCGATTATTTTGGAGTCAACTCCCCACCATACATGGGACCAGAACATAATTACCAATCATTTGTAGATTGCAAATTGACTGCAAGAAGCCCAAACAGATAATACTTTACTAAACACAGTCATTTCAAACCTTGCTTACATTTGGGGAACCCTGCTATACATGATATCATATTGTATCACCATATCATATTGATACAGTATGTCACTCACTAGCTACGAATCACCTTCACTAATGAATGTCAATAAGGATTCAAAAAGTATTACCTTATATCTATTCTATTTCTAACATTTGAAAGCATCTGCAAGGATTCTCATTGTTCTCCATCATTCCATTGTTCTATGTGTTATGCATAACACATTGTATAATTTAATTTATGCCATAGGCCTATCGGTTAACAGAGCATGTTGGATAAAATAAGTTGTCCTCTCCAATCTCTCTACAGTATTACATCCTATGGAGGGACCACCATATTGCCCACATTTTCTCCCTCATCAGTCGGTACTGTATTTCTAAGCCACCAGATGAAGAGTAATGTGCTGCCTAGAGAGGAGGGCTGAAGCTAAAAACAGTCTATCAGAGCACAGTCTGCCCCCCCCAGGCCTGATAAGGGAAATTAAATTCCTGCCCTTTATCTGGAAAATAGCCCCTAATGAAGGTACAGGAGATAACGTAGGAAATTCACACTTCAGAGTGTACTAACGAGACAACAGATGATACCACCTTCCAGATTGCAGAGAATTACGTAACAGGGTTATGTAATTGAAAATGGTTCCCATGCACATGGTAGAGTAAGAACAGATTAAGTCACATAATGTGGCCAAAAACAAGCTCAAACTCACTCTACAGTAGGGGAGAGTGGGGTAAGTTGAGACAAAGGGGTAAGTTGAGGGTTCTTTGTTTCTATTTATTTGTKATCTTKTTTTTCTTCTTCTATGGTATTATGGCGGTCAGCAAAGAAATGTTAGAGGTGCATGCCACCACCTACTGGATGGGTGAAAACTGATCAACTTTAATGCATAAATAACAGGGGAAGAGGAAGGGTGAACAAAAACTTCACTCCTTCAATCTCATTCAAATGTCGTCTCAGATCCCTACACAGGTTCAGGAGCCTGAGAGGGGTTGAACCTCTTCATTCAGTATTCCCTGTCATGTTTTGGCCGTGAAGTCCTGATGATCCCAAAATATTTTTGCCGCCTTCGCAATGATTTCTAGTTTCTTTGATTTTTTTATTTGTTTGTCCAGTGCAATTTATCACTTGTGCGATAAACACAATAAAGTCTACCTTCTTCACTGTTAGTATCCCAGGATCCCTCTGATGAATGACATTCACTGAGTGGCATCCACTCTCATCTTATATCCACTTGCTCCTTCCGCTACTTGCACTGCCTCCACATAGGAGACCTGCTGGATAGCCCTGATCCTAGCTAGCTACTACAACCGCTTTTACCCTATCAGGGCAATCTGGAGCGTGATTCCCATTACAATTACAGGACCATGCTTCCTCAGACTCTTCAACAACAACAAATACTTGCCACATGTCCAAACGTTTTACAATTATAACACTGAAGCAGATTTTGTACATACTGTCTTCACTGAATATCTCACATTCCCAAATGTTATATGAGTCAGTAGAAAAACTTAATCAAACGACAGCAAAACTGATAGGCTTTCCAACTTCTTTCCGTCAATCATTGAGATTTAACGACGTGCGTCTACCACTCCAGGTATGTTCTCCCTAATCCACAAAGCCTCAATGTCCTACAAGACGTCAGAGATGACACCTTTATTCGGTGCCCTACTCTGAAAATCATAGCTTTCCACATCATACATTAATAGTTTGTAGAGCCACAGCGCTCTCTTTCTGTTCTCTTGACACACAGGAAATCAACATACCGCTTCTGGTCACCCTGACCGAATCCACTTTTCCCAATGTGTCCTTTACCATCTTTGAGACCACGAACAAACAGGTCACCCAAAAAAGCATCCTTGCTGGTGAAACGCACTCCAACAATATATTCATCTTAATTTCCAACTTTAGACCTTTTATTTCCATTCTTCTTTCTCACCATTGTCCACTTATCATTCTCATCAACTCCACTCGCACCAACAAAATCAGACATTGTATCTGTTTCCACCATTACATGCATTTGTAGGCGGTTTAACTTACCCTGTCATGCGGTTACCCCATACCCGGGGTAAGTTGTGGCAGGAGACCACTTTTTTTGGACAAGCTATGTTTTCAAAACTGTAATGTTTACATGAATTCTGATTATGTCCAGGGAAATACAACATCCGGAAATATATGTAGATAGCTTTGATAGAAAGAATACTATATTTCCCTTGACAGAGTGATGCTGAATGTAAAAAATGGCTCAACTTATCCCACTCTCCCCTATGCAGTCTGGCTCTGGACTGATTGCATCCCACTTTAATCTTCTTTAAAAGCAATTGAAACAGAAAGACTACATACAGTACACTTCCCAGAAGCTCAGTAACCCCAGCCACCAGCTGTGGCTAGGTGTCCATAGCCCTCACACACTCACAGCTCACACCAAGTCAACGTGTGAGCGAAGCAGACAGGACTCCTTAACTTGGGGTTGACAAAGCCCAGGCCACTCTGGCATTTACATCCCCCTGATATGCCTCTTTAATTTTTTGGAGGCTGTTACTTAATTTTCCACTCCATGCAGCAAACATTTCAAACCACCCGATGATTTAAAGCTTTTCCAGCTTGACCAAAACACTCTCTGGCTCTCTCACACGGCTGCTTGCAACACTGTGCCATAGTTCAGAAACATGACAGCCTCTGCTAACAGTCACAAATTCTGCACATTATTTAAGAGTGAAAGGCCACTTGTGTGGCGATGATAAAGACTTGGCTCCCAGGCTGTGTGAGGGCTTGTAGACGGACAGAATGTAGATGACCTCCCGTGCTCTTTGATCACTTAACACCTCATACGCTTATCAACTGACTACATTCTGTTCTGCAGAACATAGACCACCCCCACCCCTTGCTCTCTCACGTTATGCAGAGGGGGAAAGTCATTAAGCACAAATGGGGAGGAGTGAGCAGCTCGTCATTTGCTACTGCTTAAGAGCCTAGGCAAAGCTCAGAGCCACAGACAGAAAGAGAGCGAGCCAACAGAGGTCTGTGCAAGGGTCTGGGAATATCGGCAACACTTTCACTAGGTGGGATACAACACTGACATACCACTATTTGGGGGAAAGCTGGCAAACATAATTTGGAAGTCTTATTGTGAGAAGGATCCCCTCAATCCGCACGACTCTCTAAAGTAGGTGTTTTTATAGAGACCGTCAAGTATAATCTCCAGCTTTGTGGGGGTCACAACATGCATGGACTGGTAGTTTGACATTGGAATTGCCTTTCTGGGTTTCAGTCAAGTTGTAAGGGATTCAGTCATCTAGTCATATTTCCAGTGTTATTCTTGTTGTTTTTTGTAAAATGGCATCAGACTTGACAGCTTCTACTGCTAATCATGACAGTTAGAGAATGGACTTTCCTGGACATTCTTCCATGAGCTGCTCACTCCCCCCTCAGCTCTGCGGCTGAACCAGAGTGGGTGTAGGGCAGCATCAGGGACACTCAGGCTTCTCATGATGGGGAACGTCATACGTGGCGCTGTGGCCTTCATCCCCTCCGAGCGCTGCCAGCGTTTCCTGGTGGGCGACCTGAAGGAGATGCCTCTCGATCGGACACTAGACCTGAGCAAACTGCAGCTGCGTCGTCTTCCTGTGGCTGCCTGCCTGTTCAATGAGCTGGTCAAGCTCTACCTAAGTGGCAACAACCTGAGCACCCTACCTGCAGACTTGCAGGGCCTGAGGAAGTTGCAGCTCTTAGCTCTTGACTTCAACTGTTTCGAGGAGCTGCCTGCGGCTGTGTGTCAGCTACCTCAGCTTAACATCCTGTATCTGGGCAACAACCAGCTCTGGTGCCTCCCCCGGGAGCTGGGCGAGCTGAAAGAACTTAATACCCTGTGGTTGGAGACTAACTGTTTCACTGAGTTCCCCAGTGTGGTCTGCGACCTCCCCAACCTCAAGACGCTCCATCTGGGGTACAACCAGATAAGCAAACTGCCCATGGAGCTCGGTGGGTTAGAGGAGCTTAGGAGTATCTGGCTAGCCGGGAACCAGCTGTGTGAGTTCCCGCCAGTGTTGCTCGCCATGCACCTTCTGGCCGTGATCGATGTGGACCGCAACAAAATCCGCCGCTTTCCTGGTCTGTCCCACTTGCAGGGGTTGAAACTGGTAATCTACGACCACAACCCCTGTGTGAACGCACCTGTGGTCGGGGAGGGGGTCAGAAGGGTTGGACGCTGGGCAGACAGCTCGGATGATGAAGAGGATGGTGAGGATGGGTCGAAAGTGTGTGAGACTCCGACTGAGGTGAAGGAACTTGCCTCGGAGGGACAACTGGACTCACTACTTGAAAAGGGTTGTGGAAGCATCTGACCTTCAACCGTGGATAAACTGGAGAACAGGATGCCAGTCAAGTGGAGCACTTACTAGAGAACGGCCACTTACTGGAGAATGGCCAGCAGCCAGGCCTGATGGTGTTTTGTTCCAAATATGGTCAGGCCAATGATATGGACCTAAACACGGATGACAAATAATAAGCTGTTACGATTGGTTTTCCATCATGATGAAACATGGACCTCACGAAGAGCGCCAGGAGGAATCTGATATGAAGTTCTCTACTTTTACATCACTGTCTGCAGACTTGAATGATTTTATTTTGCTCGTATTCAGTTAATTTTACAGGTGATTTTCCAATTCAATTCATTTCTGGAGACATGACCCCCTGGGCACACCACGTCATTTCAACATGGAAATTGGGGTAATATTGTTGAGACGTTGATCAATGAGATTTCAACCTTTAATCACCCACTCAAAAATACAGACAGAAGTTTGTTGTATTCCCAATGTGTTATCACTATGGTTTCAACCATCTGAAAGCACAACCAAATTCCAATGGAAAAACAATGTTTGATTTTTTTGTTTTGTTGTCATCTAAAACGTGTTATCACAGCACTTGAAACCATTTAAAAGCACAACAAAGTTAGAATGGTAATACAATGTCAGATCTTTTGTATTTATACAACAACTTAATGTGTTATCACTGTGCTTCATCTAATAGCAGAACCAAATGACTTGGATTGCAGTTGAGATTACATTAAAAGTACATATTGCAAGTGATCAATGCTGTTAGAGATTCTGCACAGATTATTTAAGCATTTGTGAAGATTTCCACATACCTGCGACCTTTGCATCTTGAACAAACATGCTTTCTATGATTACATAGGAAGACATTTATAGTTACATTACGGTAACCTCAACATGTGGCCATGGATGTGTTACTCATTTTAAGGTTGAATAAATAATATTACATTAGTTTGTAAAATAGCCTTAACTTTAGGCTATTTACTGTCTTACAAAAGTAATATTGGATTGTGTTTGGTTGACAACGCAACCAAATATCAACATTTAAAGGATATCTAATGCTTGCATAGTTTCATCTGAGCCACTGGCTAAATCATATGCTTTACATTTTATTTTTGGTTTAGTTGGAGATGTGAATCCAACATAATTTGTTAATTTGTCGACAAGTTAATAGGATATTTACTGTATTGCAAAAGTGATATTGAATTGTGTTTGGTTGTCAACGCAACCAAATATCAACATTTGAATGAGATTTATGTATCTTTTGTGCCACTGACTTGGTCTGACTTTAATTCCAGTCTGTCTACAAATTATTAATTGATATGTTGGATTAAAGTCTCAACCAATAATCAAGTTAAATAATAGGAATACATAAAAAAAAAACTTTAAATGCACTTCAAATAAAGATTGATTTATTCCCATTCATTAATTTCGATTTTTGGTTAAGATGGAAACATTAATCCAACATATCAATGATTAACTTGTAGATTAAATTTGAAATCAACCAAAGCTTGAAACTCTAGGCCTTTATGTATTGTCTATTTTTAGTTGAACCCTGGGTTGAATTGAAACAATAGCGGTTGATTACATAGCAAATGTTATAGGTCTGAATAGTATCATTGATAATATATGACAAATAGAGTATGGTTACCCTTTAGAATGCCTTTGAGAGTAACAGTGKATATATTTAATTATTAAGAGATCTATCAATAATCATTATCATGATAGCACATTGGTAGTCGTCAGTGTCAAATATCAAAGCTAAGCAGGACTGGGCCTGCTTAAAAAAAACCTGGATGGGATATCAAATGAATAGCTGTTGTAGATAGGTCAAGTAAGAGGTGCTGCCCGGCCTATAGTTTTTTTCTGATAGTGGATATACAATTGAAGATCTGACATTGTTTCAATGGTACAAACTCAACATGTGTTACACAAGGTTTGCCTATGTTGAAAATTACATTGATAAATTATTTCAAATCCTATGTATTTTCCATGTAGATTCCACATCAAAATAAGTTGACAAATTACATTGACACAATGTTGATTCAACCAGTTTGTGCCAAGTGGGAAGGAAATTCTGCCAGGTGACTCTATTCATGAACCTTTGCTGGGGACAGCATACTTACTGTACAGTGCATTTGGAAAGTATTCAGACCCCTTGACTTTTTCCACATGTTATGTTACAACCTTATTTTAATATGGATTACATAGTTTTCATTCAGGATGTCTCTGTGCTTTGCTCCTTTCATCTTTCCCTCTGTCCTGACTAGTCTCCCAGTCTCTGCCGCTGAAAAACATCCCCACAGCATGATGCTGCCACCACCATGCTTCACCGTAGGGATGGTGTCAGGTTTCCTCCAGACGTGACACTTGGCATTCAGGCCAAAGTGTTCAATCTTGGTTTCATCAGACCAGAGAATCTTGTTTCTTATGGTCTGAGTCCTTTAGGTGCCTGTTGGCAAACTCCAAGAGGGCTGTCATGTGCTTTTTACTAAGGAGTGGCTTCCGTCTGGCCACTCTACCATAAAGGCCGGATTGGAGTGCTGTAGAGATGTTTGTCCTTCTGGAAGGTTCTCCCATCTCCACAGAGGAACTCTGGAGCCCGGGTTCTTGGTCACGTCCCTGACCAAGACCCTTCTCCCCCAATTGCTCAGTTTGGCCGGGCGGCCAGATCTAGGAAGAATCTTGGTGGTTCCAAACTTCTCCCATTTAAGAATGATGGAAGCCACTGTGTTCTTGGGGACCTTCAATGTTGCAGACATGTTTTAGTACCCTTTCCCAGATCTGTGCCTCGACACAATCCTGTCTTGGAGCTCTATGGACAATTCCTTCGACCTCATGGCTTGGTTTTTGATCTGACTTGCACTGTCAACTGTGGGACCTTAT
Source organism: Salvelinus sp. IW2-2015 (assembly GCF_002910315.2). Lineage (NCBI taxonomy): Eukaryota > Metazoa > Chordata > Actinopteri > Salmoniformes > Salmonidae > Salvelinus > Salvelinus sp. IW2-2015. The sequence goes on from NC_036853.1 coordinate 5,336,623, forward strand.
ATAGACAGGTGTGTGCCTTTCCAAATCATGTCCAATCAATTGAATTTACCACATGTGGACTCCAATCAAGATGTAGAAACATCTCAAGGATGATCAATGGAAACAAGATGCACATGAGCTCAATTTCGAGTCTCATAGCAAAGGGTCTGAATACTTATGTATATAAGGAATTTCTGTTTTTTATCATTTGTCATTATGGGGTATTGTGTGTAGATTGATGAGGAGGAAAAAATATTGAATCAATTTTAGAATAAGGCTGTAATGTAACAAAATGTGGAAAAAGTCAAGGGGTCTGAATACTTTCCGAATGCTTAGTATGTACTGTATAGTATTGTGAGTAGGTATTATTTTCATAAAAAGATTGAATACAGATAATGTCGTCATAGGCTATTATAATTCACAGAGGCAGTGTTGAGTCACTTTTTGGTTATCAGTTGACTAATGACTTTACATAGACCTACCTAATTTTCCACATTTCTCCAGCATATGAAAAACTGTCCCTACCTGCCAAGGCTTATTTCTGTGAGGTGATTAATATCTATGATGGATGGTTAAAGTCAAGCTATGCACCTTTCATCCAGAGTTATGCATAATTTAGGTTATCTGACAGATAGGGTCGTATATTTGATTCAAATACTTTTAATGGGTTTTAATATTATCACAGGAGCTTCTTATCTATAATAAAATAAAATAAAAACAGCTGTATGAGACTAGCTCTAGATATGACACACACGTGGAATATTGTGCTATCTGAGATTGAGTAGTAGGCTACAAGAACAACAAATGTTGCCTAATCAAATCATGCTGAATATTTTTTAGTTATCACACTGTTGGCAGTGCACTATTGTAAGAAAAGCTTGTGATGAAGTTATGATTATGATGATGGTGATTTTGGTCTTGAAATATAGCAAACATATGAATGTACTTCATTTAGACTCTACTACTTTAATCCAATCAAATGTTCACAAATTAAATTTATATAATCTACTACTAACGCCTACAGGACTTCCGTATGTCATCTTCCCTCAATGATGTTCCCTATACACATGTAATATAAATATAAGAAATACACAAAAACAGGTCTTATAAAACAGCATTAGAACTTTTGTACAAATACCCTCCCTTTGACACCGGATGTGTTGTGGATAGTTTCTATTTTTTATTTCCAATGGTACAAACAGCAACGCCTTTGGCTCGGTGGGCTAGTGCATAGACGCTGCAACCATATACCTCAGTGGGACCAGAGACCAGCGATGGGAAAGAAAACTCGCACAGGAACAGGAGGACGCAGAACAATACTGCAGCTTTTCCCACCTCGAAGCGGGGCCGTTTGTGGAAGAGAAGACTCTTTAGGTTCAGCATCCGAAGGTAAAAACACGATGACCATATCATATTTTATGTTTTGGTTTTCGTTCCGTGGATGATTCGTTCAAAATCGGGCCCATTTTTCGCTGATCACACATTGTAGAAGCTAGCTAACTGGCCTAGCCGGTGACGTAGCCTAGCTAGGTTGTCTAGTCAGTCGTTCAGAATGTAACGTTATGTTCCGGAAATGAATGCATTGTTTTACTTGTTCACTATATTTAAATAACTAGAAAAATACAGAAGAAATAAAGGCAACACTATAGATTGTGGGGTGTTTCTAAAGTGTTAAGTAGCTAGGTAGCCTAGCCAGCTAACGTGAATATGTTAAGCTAACATATTGCGCAAATAGCGATTTGTTGTCGCGTGCGGCCTGTTGTGTGATTTGGTGACAAAACACTTAACACAAACTAGCACGATGACAATTTATACAATTAGCTATGCCTATCAATGGTAGCTGGACTTGCTCTACTGAGCCCTCTGCTCAATCCAGACCACATCTAGCTAGCTAAATAATCCATTATTCAGCCATTTTAACAATTGCAATTATGTGTGTTTTGCAGACGAGCAGGAGGGTAACTCGGATGAATACAGTTTTCCAAGAGAAGTAACCACAGAAATGAGGATGCCCGTTAAGGCCACAGGTAAGATACAGTGCCTAAAGAAAGTATTCCCATCCCTTGACTTGTTCCACGTTTTGTTACAGCCAGAATGTAAAATGGATAAAATTGAGATTTTGTCACTGGCCTACACACAATACCCCATAATGTCAACGTTTGTTTAACAAGTAACAGCATAAGTTGCATGTAATCACTGTGTGCAATAAGTGTTTATCATGGTTTTTGAATGACTACCTCATCTCTGTACCCCACACATACAATTATCTGTAAGTTCCCTSAGTCGAGCAATGAATTTCAAACAGATTCAACCACCAAGACCATGGAGGTTTTCCAATGCCTCGTGATGATCACCTTTTGGTAGATGGGTTAAAATAAAAAATCTGACATTGAATATCCTTTTGAGCATGGTGACATTTATTAATTACACTTTGGTTGGTGTATCTATACACCCAGTCACTACAAAGATACAGGCGTCCTTCCTAACTCAGTTTACCGGAGAGGAAGGAAATGGCTCATGGATTTCACAATGAATTAAATGGTGACTGACTATAAAATATTTAGTTTAATGGATGTGATAGAACTGAGGATGGGTCAACATTGTAGTTAATCCACAATACTAACCTAAATGAAAGTGAAAAGGAAGCATGTACAGAATACAAATATTTCAAAACATGCATCCTATTTGCAATAAGGCACTAAAGTTATACTGCAAAAAATGTTGCAAATAAACTTTATATCCTGAATACAATGTTTGGGTCAAATCCACCACATCACGAGTACCACTCTTCATATTTTCAAGCATGGTGTCAATGTCATGTTATGGGTATGCTTGTCATCGGCAAGGACTAGAGTTTTTAGGATTTAAAAAAAAAAACGTAATAGAGCTAAGCACAGGAAAAAATCATAGAGAACCTGGTTGTCTGCTTTCCAATTCACCTTTCAGCAGGACAATAACCTGAAACACAAGAAATCTACACTGCAGTTCCTTACCAAGATGACATTGAATGTTCCTGCTGTGCCTAACTACAGTTTTGACTTAAATCTGATTGAAAATCTGTCAAGACTTTGAATGGCTGTCTAGCAAAGATCAACAATCAACTTGACAGAGCTTGAAGATTTTTATAAAGAATGGGTGAACTTTATACAATCCAGGTGTGCAAAGCTCTTAGACTAACTCCCAAAAGACTCACAGCAATAATTGCTGCCAAAGGTGATTCTACAAGGTATTGACTCAGGGGTGTGAATGCTTACATAGATTTATGTATTTCATTTCCCCAAAATTCGCCAAAATGATTACATTTCACTGTCGTGTGGGGGGGGGGGGGTTATTTAATCGATTTTGAATTCGGGTTGTAACACAATATATAATAAGTCAGGGGGTATGAATACTTTCTGAAGGCACTCTATGCCATATTGGTGTGTGTGTCCTGGCACATCTATCTCTGCTTGTGTGAATTTGGTTCAAACCCAGGTCTCCTGCCAGACAACTGTTGTCCTGCTGAGCTCAAGCCTATGCATTAGCTGGGGGAGGTAACACAAGATGTCTTCAGGGCTGTTTACTAATCGTGTGCACAAGCATAGTTGTCTATGTACATTACCTGACCAGTGACTGCGTTTCTCCTCAGAGGGTCTTTCCCTCTTGGGGGCCTATGAGGACAGTGATGAAGAAGAGGATGCCGACCCACAGCCTCCCACTGTCAAGACCCAACACCAGTCTGCAGATATACTCGCCAACTTCATGGCCGTGAGTATATCAATACTCTATTTCTGTTAGGGCTGTCCCCGACCCCACATTTGTTTTGGGTCGACCGTAGTCTGTTCTTTCAACCAAACGCAATTGTTTAAAAACATTTGTCTCCATATAGAGACACAGCCTATGTTTTAATAAATCAACTAAACGAATCAAAAAAATAAACGTCCCTTTTTCAGGACTGTCTTTCAAGGATAATTTGTAAAAATCCAAATAACTTCACAGATCTTCATTGTAAAGGGTTTAAACAATGTTTCCCATGCTTGTTCTATGAACCATAAACAATTAACGGTCGTTAATACACTAACAGCTTACAGACGGAGGCAATTAAGGTCACAGTTATGAAAACTTAGGACACTAAAGAGACCTTTCTACTGACTCTGAAAAACACCAAAAGAAAGATGCCCAGGGTCCCTGCTCATCTGTGTGAACGTCCCTTAGGCATGCTGCAAGGAGGCATGAGGACTGCAGATGTGGCCAGGGCAATAAATTGCAATGTCTGTACTGTGAGATGCTTAAGACAGCGAGACAGGACGGACAGCTGATCGTCCTCGCAGTGGCAGACCACATGTAACAACACCTGCACAGGATCGGTACATCCGAACATCAGACCTGCGGGACAGGTATAGGATGGCAAAAACTGCCCGAGTTACACCAGGAACGCACAATCCCTCCATCAGTGCTCCGACTGTCCGCAATAGGCTGAGAGTGGTTGGACTCAGGGCTTGTAGGCCTGTTGTAAGGCAGGTCCTCACCAGACATCACCGGCAACAATGTTGCCTATGGGCACAAACACACCGTCGCTGGACCAGACAGGACTGGCAAAAAGTGCTTTTCACTGACTAGTCATGGTTTTGTCTCACCAGGGGTGATGGTCGCGTTTGCATTTATAGTCGAAGGAATGAGCGTTACACCGAGGCCTGTACTCTGGAGCGGGATAGATTTGGAGGTAGAGAGTCCGTCATGGTCTGGGGCAGTGTGTCACAGCATCGGACTGAGCTTGTTGTCATTGCAGGCAATCTAAATGCTGTGTGTTATCCTGATCCTATCCTCATCCTGACATGACCCTCCAGCATGACAATGCCACCAGCCATACAGCTCGTTCTGTGCTTGATTTCCTGCAAGGCAGGAATGTCAGTGTTCGGCCATGGCCAGCGAAGAGCCCGGGTCTCAATCCCATTGAGCACGTCTGGGACCTGTTGTATCGGAGGGCTAGGGGAATTACTATCTTGTCTCATCGCTACAACTCCCGTACGGGCTCGGGAGAGACGAAGGTCGAAAGCCATGCGTCCTCCGAAACACAACCCAACCAAGCCGCACTGCTMCTTAACACAGCGCGCCTCCAACCCGGAAGCCAGCCGCACCAATGTGTCGCACCAACCGTGCACCTGGCTACCTTGGTTAGCGCGCACTGCGCCCGGCCCGCCGCAGGAGTCGCTAGTGCGCGATGAGACATATGGGTTCGCGCCCAGGCTCTGTCGCAACCGGGAGGTCCGTGGGGCGACGCACAATTGGCCTAGCGTCGTCCGGGTTAGGGAGGGCCCGGCGGATAGGGATATCCCTACCGGCCAGACCCTCCCTACCCCGGACGATGCTAGGCCAATTGTGCGTCGCCCCACGGACCTCCCGGTTGCGACAGAGCCTGGGCGCGAACCCAGAGTCTCTGGTGGCACAGCTAGCGCTGCGATGCAGTGCCCTAGACCACTGCGCCACCCGGGAGGCCACTCTCAGTTAAGTTTGCTGAAAATAAATGCTGTTGACAGTCAGAGGACGTTTCTTTATTTGCTGAGTTTATATGCACCAAGCTTGTCTGTTTTTAAGGGCACTGTTTGAAATAATTAATACACACATGACTCAAGGTAGACAGATAAAGATGGACCAGAACCTGTTCCTTACCCTCCTCTTGCTGGCCTTTGCTGATTCTGCCATTACGCTCCTGAAGTTGCCTGTAATATGCTACACCAGGGGTTTGCAACCTTTCTCATGTAGAGTGCCAATTTACAATTTCTACCAATCTAGCTGCCACTTCTGATTTTTCATTTACACACTTTTGTTAACATGTTTTTTTTTGTATTTTTTTTTTTTGTATTGCCATCTAGGTAAAAATAGCCTCCATAAAGCCAACACAAACATTGCAGGTAGAAAATATTCTGATTTTAAAATATATATATATATATATATATAATTCCTATGAATCATATTGGAGGTTTGTTCATTTTCGTTCAATCACATTCTCCCTCTACTCTGCCTGTCTGCATCAAACTTGAAACATTGTATCAACTGGGACTGGTGACAGCTCATGCTTAAACATTGTATTAACTATTCTGGGACCTCAGTTTCCTTGTCAGTGAGCTCCAGACACTGCTGTATTTGCGCAAGGGATAAAAATTTATCAGATATACAGTAACAGTCAAAAGTTTAGACACCTACTCATCTTAATTTTTTTACTGTTTTCTACATTTGTAGAATAATACTGAAGACATCAAAACTATGAAGTAACACATGGAATCATGTAGTAACTAAAAAAGTGTTAAACAAATCAAAATAGTTTTGAGATTCTTCAAAGTAGCCACCCTTTGCCTTGACAGCTTTGCACACTCATGGTATTCTCTCAACCAGCTTCATGAGGAATGCACCTTTTGGCTGCTTTTCCTTCACTCTGTGGTCCAACTCATCCCAAACCTTCTCAATTGAGTTGGGGTCAGGTGATTGTGGAGGCCAGGTTCTGATGCAGCACTCGTCACTCTCCTTGGTCAAATAGCCATTGTCCTGTTGGAAAAACAAATCATAGTACCACTAAGCGCAAACCAGATGGGATGGCGTATCAATGCAGAATGCTGTGGTAGCCATGCTGGTTAAGTGTTCTAAATAAATCACTGACAGTGCCACCAGCAAAGCACCATCACACCACCACCTCCATGCTTCATGGTGGGAACCACACATGCGGCTACTCTGCGTCTCACAAAGACACAGCATTTGGAACCTAAAATGTCATTTGGACTCATCAGACCAAAGGACACATTTCCACCGGTCTAATGTCCATTGCTTGTGTTTCTTGGCCCAAGCAAGTCTCTTCTTATTGGTGTCCTTTAGTGGTTTCTTTGCAGCAATTTTAAGACAAAGACCTGATTTCATGCAGTTTCCTCTGAGCAGTTGATGTTTGTTACTTGAACTCTGAAGCATTTATTTGGGGGCTGGTAACTCTAATGAACTTATCCTCTGCAGCAGACGTAACTCTGGGTCTTCTTTTCCTGTTGTGGTCCTCATGACATCCAGTTTCATCATAACGCTTGATGGTTTTTGCGACTGCACTTGAAGAAACTTTCAAGTTCTTGACTTTTTCGTGTTGACTGACCATGTCAAAGTAATGATGGACTGTCGTTTCTCTTTGCTTATTTGAGCTGTTCTTGCCATAATATGGACTTGGTATTTTACCAAATAGGGCGATCATCTATATACCCCCCTACCTTGTCACAACTGATTGGCTCAAACGCATTAAGGAAAGAAATTCCACAAATTGGCATTTAACAAGGCACACCTGTTAATTGAAATGCATTCCAGGTGACTACCCCATGAAGCTGTTTGAGAGAATGCCAAGAGTATGCAAAGCTGTCAAGGCAAAGGGTGGCTACTTTGAAGAATCTCATAAAATATATTTTGATTTAACACTTGGTTTCTACATAATTCCATATGTGTAATTTCATAGTTTTGATGTCTACGCTGTTATTCTACAATGTAGTAAAAATAAAGAAAAACCCTGAAATGAGTAGGTATGTTCAAATTTTGACTGGTACTCTATATCAAAAATATAAACGCAACATGTTAAGTATTGGTTTCATGAGCTGAAATGAAATGTTCTATACGCTCAAAGCTTATTTCTCTCAAATTTTGTGCGCACATCTTTTTACATCTCTGTTAATGAGAATATCTCCTTTGCCAAGATAATTAATCCACATGACAGGTATGGCATATCAAGAAGTTGATTAAACAGCGTGATCATTAAACAGTTGCACCTTGTACTGGGGACAATAAGGCAACTCTAAAATGTGAAGTTTTGCCACAGATGTTTTGACGGAGTGTGCAATTGGCATGCTGACTGCAGGAATGTCTACTGCAGCTGTTGGCAAATTTTACGTTAATATCTCTTAGCCAGCAGTATACCACCCTGCATCCCACTGCTGGCTTGCTTCTGAAGCTAAGTAGGGTTGGTCCTGGTCTGTCTAGATGGGAGACCAGATGCTGCTGGAAATGGTTTTGGAGGGCCAGTAGGTGGTGCTCTTTCCTCTGGTCTAAAAGAATATCCCAAAGCCCCAGGGCAGTGATTGGGGACATTGCCCTGTGTAGGGTGCTGCCTTTCGGATGGGATGTTAAATGGGTGTCCTAACTCTCTGTGGTCATTGAAGATCCCATGGCACTTATCGTAGGGGTGTTAACCCCGGTGTCCTGGCTAAATTCCCAATCTGGCCCTCATACCATTACATTTGGCTCATTCATCGCTGTAACTATTCCCCCCCCCCCCCAACTTATCAGGTCAAATATGAAATGAATAAAAAATACCATAACCACGCTAGCCCAGGACATCCGTATCCGGCTTCTTCACCTGCGGGATCGTCTGCGACCCGGACAGCTGATGAAACTGAGTATTTCTGTCTGTAATAAAGCCCTTTTTGTCAGGGGAAAAACTCATTATTATTGACTGTGCCTAGCTCCACAGTGGGTGGACCTGGCTCCCAAGTGGATGGGCCCATGTCCGCCCATGCCCAGTGACGGGAAATCCATAGATCAGGGCCTAATTTATTTATTTCCTTATGAACTGCAACTCAGTGAAATTGTTGTATATTGCATTTTATATTTTTGTTCAGTAATAATTACGTTTCCACGTGATCAGAGCATGATATTTTTCCATTTCACACCGAGGTTCAGTGGCTATCGAAAGGGAGAGCGCTGGAAAGACTATTATTCTCAATGGATGTAAAAACACTTAGTTTGCTTGCTGTTTTGAGGTGAAGAGATTACTTTGAGAAGTTCCACGGGTCATTAGTGGTTGTGAGTTAAGGCAATCAGAAATACTATCAGACATCCCCAAATGGGCACATTTATACATTTGTCCACAGGCCGTGTAGCCTAGGCCTACTGTTCCTTACTCAACATTGACAGGAGTGCTCCAAACAATACAATAACTACATTGACCACTTAAATTATACTGAAACTTGTTTCTCACAAGTGTAGTGTAGGTTGTGAGCTCTGCACACAACTTGTCCACTCCGACAATGAGAGTGGTAAAGGACGATAATGTATTAAATTGATTAACATAATTTCTAATCTGTTTACACTAATTTATGGGAATTAACTGTAAATGTACTACTGGTGATATAGGTAACAGTGAATGATACAATTCACACAATGAAGTTATGAAACAATTTAATGCGCATGAGTTGGCGAGAGTGCGTTCTGGAGAGAGACGCACCTTGTGCAAGCCACGCTTCCCTTCTTGACTCAACATTTAAAAATTATACCTAAGACACGTTATCTTCACACATACTGTAGGCCTAAGGAATATTCTCTCAAACGGTGTCTGGTTCAAGGCAGTAGCCATTTATGGAAAACAATGCAATTTCACTTTTTGTCCTTTTTTATCAACTTGCTTGGCATGCCAAGGCTAATTCCCTCGCGGCACGCGTGCCTTACGTTGCTGATGCCTGTCTAGAGTGATGTGCCATCCCCACAGCCTCCGCAATGGATTAGTCTACTGATTCAGGTGCGAATCAGACGCTATACAAGTGATTGCCACGTGTTGGCCTTTATTTCCCTGATTTGTTAATGTCATTAGGCAAGTTTTATTCTTTTAACAAACTAATTTAACTGTGCCCCCCCCAATAGGAAATTGACGCAATCACTACACAGCCGGGCTCAGAGGAGCCCACAGGGGATCTGTCGGCCCCAGCCCCCACCCCACCACGTCCAGAACCAAAAGCCCAGCAACATGCCTCTGAGATGGGGACAGAGCCGGAGAGTACTGGGGCGGACTTCCAGTATGATACCCATACTTCACTCGCTGGAGGTGACCGGTTTTATTGTATTTCATACATTTGTGCAGAACTTACCTGAAGTTCAGTTGGCCAGTTGGACACATTGTTTATGACAAGTGTGCGGTTCTGCTGATCTAGAGTTCCTTCCTTATTTGTTTCCTGTCCACCAGTGGGAGGATTGGAGATGGGGGACTGGCAGGAGGTGTGGGATGACAACACAGGTTGTTACTACTACTGGAACACTCAGACCAACGAAGTGGCCTGGCAGCTGCCTTATTACCTGGCCCACCAGGTGCAGGGCCTGCAGCAGTACACAGACAGGTGAGATGTTAATTACTACCTGGTAGAGGTCGACCGATTTTTATGATTTTTCAACGCCGATACCGATTTTATTGGACGACCAAAAAAGCCGATACCAATTATTCGGCCTATTATTTTTTTGTAATAAATGACGTTTACAACAATACTGAATGAACAAGGAACACTTAATATAATACATAAGTAACATCTATTTAGTCTCAAATAAATAATGAAATGTGTTCAATTTGGTTTAAATAATGCAAAAACACAGTGTTGGAGAAGTAAAAGTGCAATATGTGCCATGTAAAAAAGCTAACATTTAAGTTCCTTGCTCAGAATATGAGAACATATGACAGCTGGTGGTTCCTTTTAACATGAGTCTGCAATATTCCCAGTTAAGTTTTAGGTTGTATTTATTATAGGACTATTTCTCTACCATTTGTATTTCATATGCCTTTGACTATTGGATGTTCTTATAGGCACTTTAGTATTGCCAGCCAAATCTCGGGAGTTGATAGGCTTGAAGTCATTAACAGCGCTGTGCATCTCAGCATTGCTAAGAGCTGCTGTTTGAATGAATGCTTACGAGCTTGCTGCTGCCTACCACCGCTCAGTCAGACTGCCCTATCAAATCATATACTTAATTATAATATAATAAACGCACAGAAATATGATCAAATCATTAATATGGTCAAATCCGGAAACTATAATTTTCTTTCAGTGAAATACGGAATAGTTCCGTATTTTATTGAACGGGTGGCAACCCTAAGTCTAAATATTACTGTTACATTGCACAACCTTCAATGTTGTAAAGTAATTATGTAAAATTCAGGCAAATTAATTACGGTCTTTTGTTAGGAATAAATGGCCTTTCAACAGTTCACAACGATCCAGGCGGCCCAAACTGCTGCATATACCCTGACTCTGCTTGCACTGAACGCAAGAGAAGTGACACAATTTACCTAGTTAATATTGTCTGCTATCATGAATTTCTTAACTTCATATGCAGTTTTTTTTTTTTATATACTTGTGTATTGATTTTAAGAAAGGCTTTGATGTTTATGGTTAGGTACTTTATTGCAACTATTGTGCTTTTTTTCACAAATGTGCTTTTGTTAAATCGTCAAGTTGAAGTAGGATGTGATTCGATGATAAATGAACAGGCACCGCATTGATTACATGCAAGCTAGTTAACCTAGTAATATCATCAACCATGTGTAGTTGACTAGTGATTATGTTTAGATAGGTTTAATGCTAGTTAGCAACTTACCTTGGCTCCTTGCAGCCACAAGGTCCTTTTGATGCTGCACTCGCGTAACAGGTGGTCAGCCTGCCACGCAGTCTCCTCGTGGATTGCAATGTAATCGGTCATAATTGGCATCCAACAAGGCAGATTTACCGATTTGTTATGAAACTTGAAATCGMCCCTAATTAATCGGCCATGCCGATTTATTTTTAATTGGTCGACCTCTACTACTTAGCCCACCAGGTGCAGGGCCTGCAGCAGTACGCAGACAGGTGAGGTGATAGTGGATGGTACAACATAATATAGAAATGTTAGTCATACAAGTGGATTTGTATGCTACAGCATGACTCTGAAATGTGTTTTTGTTCTTAGAAAACAAGTTAAATCTAAAACTGTTTCATCCCCTGTAGCTCAACAGTCAATGGCAATGGAGCTACACAGAGTGCAGGTTGCTATGCTGAACAACACTCCACTGTTAGTGCCCTAACATCCAAGACAAAAGTGGTGAGTTATTTGACTGCTTTTGTGCTCAGTGATTCAGTGTGAATCCCCAAAAAGTACTTGACTGCCCATTTGTTGGCAAAAGTGTGTCCGTGTATGTCTAACTTTGAGTGTCTCTTTGACAGGAGGTGATGGAGAGTGTGGTGGCCCTTACCAGTGAGGAAGAGGAGCGTCATGGTGTGGCCGCCTCCCTCCTCGGCCCCCTCATCCCTGCAGAGGTGAAAGAAGCGGAGGAGAAGTGGAGGAAAAGGCTGGTGGGAGGGCTGGAGGAGAGGGAGAACAGCTTGGAGGATAGCCTCCCAGGGTCCCCCGCTCCTCCACTGAATGAGCCAGACACCCCCACACACCCCCTGAGGGACCAACGCAGCAGGAACCAGTCTGAGGAGGACTCTGATGCAGAGGAGACAGAAGAGGACACCATGGAGCTGGAGCTGGCTCTGGACAGGAAAAAGGTCAGCTTATGTTTTATTCATCCTTTATTTAACCAGGGATGTTGCATGTACATCTCTTTCAAGGGAGTTTATATATTGTAACTCTTTTGAAAAGGTCACAAATGTTGACAATTTAACACGTGCAGAACTAGTGTGTACGGTTGGGAGTTATCCTTTACAACGAATCCAACATGAGTATCTTTCCTCTTTTTGTCCCTCTGCCCCCTAGGCTGAGCTGCGGGCGTTGGAAGAGGGCGATTGCAGTGTGGGGGGCTCCAGCCCCTGTTCTGAGGCCAGTCAGGAGGCCGCCGCCGGGCCTCATAGCCTGCTTCCGAAAAAGGCCATGTGGAAGACGGCCTTCCTGAGAGCAGCCAGCCCCGATTCAAACAGCAGGGACTCAGATACACGGGAAGATCCAGACACAGGTGAGTGTCTGGAGAACTGTTAGGATGCGATCCAGTCCAGATACACAAACTCTGGGCAGATTACATTATTATATTGTTCTGATGTGGTTCATCCTGGGATGTAAACTCTTCTCTAGGACCAGGGCTAGACATCCACTTTTTTACCCACTAGTCTTTTGAACAAGTAGGACTTAAGCTCAAGTCACTTGGTCTGTAACACCATAGTCCAAAAAGGTAACTGAAAATTGTTGTATGTTGCAAGGAACCACTTCACAAAATAACATTATTACTGGTATTGACAATGGAAGGCTGCTGGTCTGATCTCATGTATTACATCTCCTGCCTTTGTGGCCTTGAGCAAGGCACTTAACCCCCCCCCCCCAACAAAGTAAAATACTGCACTGATGGGCTACTGTATAAAACACATGTGGTCCGTCAACCCTCCATCTGGAGAGCTACTGGGTGTGCAGGCTTTTCATCCAACCCTGCTCAAACACCAGCGGCGGCTTATCTAGGTCCTGTTGAGCAGCTGATTTTATTTCTACTCTTTTTACAATGTGGTATGTTCAAGCAAGACTGGCCCAAAAGCCTGACACATTACAATTACATCCAACTACTTACAGTTTGTCTTCATAAAATAATTCCCTCATTCAGTGAACCTGGAATAAAATGGCTAAGATGGGTGAGGTAGCTAATTCAGTGTTCAGAGGAGTTCTTGACAGCATAGYAGTTAATTTCTCAGAATTACATATGCCAATATTGAGACTGTTTTACAACTGGAGTATGCAGCATTGGTTTTATTGCTGAACCAAAATGGATTAAAACTGGGCAAATAACTCACTAGCAATTATCAACAAATGTGCAAACGCGACTCGCTTTGATCTCAAAAGAAAGACTGCTCATGCCTGTCAATGCAGGCCTACAATTATTATAGTCCAACACGCTCTGCAGAGATTGGTAGGGCAGAGAGCAGAACATCGCATCCGGAGGACACTTTGGTCTAAATCTGATCCAATGTTGATCGGAGTAGCCTAATTGTTTTTGATATCATAACTTTTTTATATGATCTTTTTTACTTGTCCATTCAGACAACGGATCTGTAATCTGCTTGTTTGTAAAAAATTAAAATAAAGTGTTATAAATTAAAAAAAATACTTGCCCCTTGCAAGCGGACAGCGTTAATGTTGAGCCCTGAGGACTTAAGATCTGATATGCTGCCCAGACCAACTCTGTCATACACATGTAGGGTTAGCCTTAATACTAGTCCTCTTATGCATGTTTTGCAGCACATTCCAAAGTCCCAGAGAAGGACGGGGAAGAGGAGGACAAGGAAACTGGGGACAAAATGGTTACTAATGTGCCACCAAAGGAGGAAGTCGAAACTCCAGAGCTCAAGGTACTGAAGCTTTATCAACTCTCGCACCAATTTAACTCTTTGTAGTAGGGCCTCGGCATGAGAACCGTGTGCCTAGTCATGAGTGATTTTAAAAATAACTGGTGGCTAACTAATTAATAAAATGTTTTGAATGTTCAGTTTCAGATCGGTGAACTTGCGAACACCTTAACCAGCAAGATGGAGTTTTTGGGGATCAACAAGAAAACTATCTCCAACTTCCAGCTTCTTCTGTTACAGACTGAGGTAGGAGGACCATAGTCTGTCATAGTTTACCTACAATGACAGCCTATATCTTCAGGTCCAGATTATATTCTCTTGGCCTTTAAACTGCATTAGTTGGCTAGCTGCATGACTCAATGATGGGAACTTTTACAGACCTGTACTGAATGACTGATTGCAAGTTATTGTTCTGATGGGAGGTGTTTTGTTTTTTATTAACCTTTCACGAGTATCAATCCCGGATCCGGGAGCACCCCCCACCCCCCACACACTGATTAGCATAGCTAGCATAGCCACAAGTAGATAGTAGCATCTAAATATCATTAAATCACAAGTCCAAGACACCAGATGAAAGATACAGATCTTGTGAAAAGCCACATTTCAGATTTTAAAATGTTTACAGGAAGACAAAATATGTAAATCTATTAGCTAAACACGTTAGCAAAATACACCACTATTCTAACTCCATCAGTTTCTTACTCCTTCAGGTGCTATCACCAATTCGGCTCAACTAAGATATTGATAGCCAATAACCTATAAAAAAAACCATCAGATGACAGTCTGATAACATATTCATGGTATAGGATAGTTTTTGTTAGAAAAAAGTGCATATTTCAGGTAGAAATCACAGTTTACAATTGCACCGACCATCACAAATCGACTAGAATTACTAGATAGAGCAACGTGTATGACCAATTTACTCTCATAAACACATTCATAAAAATAGACAAAGCATAGCAATGGAAAGACCCAGTTCTTGTGATTTCAGACCATATTTCAGATTTTCTAAGCGTTTTTCAGCGAAAACACAATAAATCGATAAGTTAGCATACCACATGTGCAAACGTTACCAGAGCATCGATTCCAGCCAAAGAGCGCATAAACGTAATCACCGCCAAAATATATTAATTTTTTCACTAACCTTCTCAGAATTCTTCCGATGACACTCCTGTAACATCATTTTACAACATACATATACAGTTTGTTCGAAAAGGTGCATATTTAGCCATACAAAACCGTGGTTACACAATAAAAATACTAGGAAATCAAGCCTCAATATGTCTGACGTCATCTATCAGAGTGATCTAGTTTAATTGAAAGCTAATCATATACTTGACTAAAAAATACAGGGTTGACAGGAATCGAAAGACAAATTAGTTCTTAATGCAATCGCTGATTTACATTTCTAAAATTATCCTTACTGTGCAATACAGGTTCGCCAAGCGAAGGATAGAAAACAAAATGGCGAAATATGCGTTAAAAATTTCGACAGAACAACTTTATCATATTAATATTACTTACTATGAGGTGATTTTACATGGATTCTTGGGCAATGTATTATTTTTTTTCTTTTCTTTGCGGTTAATTCTCTTGTCAAAGTGTTTGTCCGTCTAAATGCCCGCTAACGTTCAACCAGGACCCCGAAATGTGCCCGGTGCTTCACATAGAAATGCATCAAAATCGCACTAAACGGATATAAATTGCT
Organism: Salvelinus sp. IW2-2015; assembly: GCF_002910315.2. Lineage (NCBI taxonomy): Eukaryota > Metazoa > Chordata > Actinopteri > Salmoniformes > Salmonidae > Salvelinus > Salvelinus sp. IW2-2015. The sequence goes on from NC_036853.1 coordinate 5,352,367, forward strand.
ATAAAAACGGTTTAAATTAACTACCTTATGATGTTTCTAAGTCCTATATCGAATTAAATTACAGACGGATACATTTCAAGTTGATAACCGAGCCTGTGAAATGGCATCCGGAGGTCCCTTCCTGCGTAAGGGCGAGCGTCGAAAGGGGGCTACTCTCACTCCTTGGTCTTTTATAACCTCTGAGAGCTACCTAGAAGGCCCATTCCACTTCTCATTGGTTACTGACATCCAGGGGAAGGCGGGTGCAGTTCGTGTCGTTCCATAGGATAGACAAGAACTTAAAAACTGATCTGAAACCAGAGCTTCGCTCTCAGACCTTTCACTGTCTGTCATGGATTTCGCTGTAGAAAGAGTTCTGGGTCACCCACAGACAAAATTTCAACTTGTATGAAACTAGAAAGTGTTTTCTATCCAATAGAATTAATAATATGCATATTGTACGAGCAAGAATTGAGTACTAGGCAGTTTAATTTGGAGACGACAAAAATGCTAATTCGGAACGCACCCCCTGTAGTCGCAAGAAGTTAATTTGATCACCATCTCATTTTAGAAAACAAGGTGCATCTCTAACAGTCTCATCCCCCCCCCCCCCCCTCTTTTCCCTTCCTTTCTGTCAGACGCGGATCGCTGACTGGCGGGAGGGGGCTCTGAACGGATCATCTCCGCCGCAGGCTGCAGGAAGCCGCCGAGCACATAAACATTACGAACTTAACGCCGCCCCTAAAGGCTGGTCGTGCACCTGGGCAGGTACGCGCTCCTTACTCCTTTAACATCTTTAATCACCCCCCCCCCCCCCCCAACCCCTGTGACAACGACCCCCTCAGAGCTGGGGTCGCCACCTTTTTAACCTGATATGGGGGAGATCCTACCAATCTGTGGATTACATGAAATGGAGACACTGTGATGCAATGCTGGCACTCTGCACTGCCAGTTAAGGGAGCAGCCTGATCCCCACACACTACCACCAGAGACGGGACAACCTGTCCTGTCCAACCATAGCCCAGACTCTGGCTCTTGTATTTTGGGGGGGACTCTGTAGACTGCTTTGGGGGTCCACTTAGTGGAACAGGGGTACGGTAGCTAGGAAGGTGGTTGTGCGCGAGAGCTTTGCACTTTACAGGACTACAGCCCCAGAATGCATTGCTGGCGGACAGTGACCCCCCCGGAAACGAGATGTCACAAACCGTTTCAGTTTAAAGCGAAAACGGAGCGTTGACGAGGACCCAGCAGGTCAGACCAACTCTATTTCATATGTTTCCTGTTTTTATTCCTTGATTGACTGAAAATTGATAGATATTTCTGATGTAAAAAAAAAAAAACATGTATAAAGTGTTTAGTTTCTTTGCATTTGGTTGTTGAGTTGATGATGAAGAATGCCTATATCTCTGGCATATGTTTGGGGGCAAAAGGTGTTTGTTGTATGTTGTCATGACAAACATTATGTGAACTACTGAACCCTGCTTGATCGACTTTACAGGACCCAAGCTGTTTGTTTTGGTTTGTTAATTTGGTTTTTTGAGAGCGTTAAGGTGGGTTCCCCATCAATCCATCCGGCCCTTCTCCTGGATGGCTAACCTGGCTGTCCAGCCCAACATTCCCCCTCTGTGGCAGTCCCATCTCCCTACACCCCCCCCCCCCCCCCTGCCCAAAGTATACAGAGACTCAGCCAGTTATGAGGCCAGCTGTTGAGACTGTCTTGTATCTCTGTTCCCCTCCTTCTAGAGAGCAGAGGAGGTATTCTATACCAATGACCGCACCAGTGCCTCCCAGTGGACTTCCCAGCAGAGGAAGATGTGAGGAAGTAGAAAATACCAAGACATCCATAGATGGGGACCCCAAACCCCCGCCCGTACCCACTGGTGGGCTTGCAGTGCGCAGGTCAGTCCCTAAGACCCTTCACTGTCCTCTTACAGGCCCATAAACAGCCACCGTATCTACAGGTCCAGATGAATCTCTTAGCCTTGAACCACACTAGTTGGCTAGTTGCATGACTCTCAATGACTTTTTCACGGACCTGTACTGAATGACTGTGATTGCAAAACAAATCTGAAGGGAGATGGACAGCTTAGCACATTGGCTTTCAGCAGCTAACTAGCAAGTCTTGAGCTATGGAACCTGCCACGGTCATATGTTACTAACTAGTCAATATTTGGTAACCTTACTCCTCCATCTGACAAAGAAAGGGTACACAACTAACCCCAGCTTTTATAACATTTCTATCATATTGCAGGACTTCAGACTTCACACCCATCCGTCCCCCCTCGCTCCTTCCCTCCTATTGGTCTGTGCTCAGCCACTTCCCACCCTGACCAGCCCCTCCCCCTGCCGACTCTCCCCGCCTCCCCCTCCACCCCCAGAGTCACCTCCCCCTCTCCCCCCCTCCTCCTCTGGAGGATGATGGAGAGATAGAGGAGGTAGAGATGGAGGATGATGATAGCGAGCCTCCAGCACCTGGAACAGAGCCGCCACTCCCCCCAGGGGTTGTTGGCATGAAGGTATGTGACCATTCTACTAATCCAGACCTCAAATGTCATCTAGTAGTCTTGTGAATAGACTTAAGAACACTTTTTAGATGACAGCTTAGTCCAGCAGTTGCCAAGTGCCAGTCAGTGGGCCTGCTGTTTTTTGTTAACTTAACTCTAAATGATAACTTTCACAGACCAGTACTGAATGAATGTGATTGCAACCCCCAAAACATCTGATCGGAGATGTGCATAACAAGCATTTCGTTGTACATTAGCATAAGATGGGCTTTTACTGTAAGCTTATCTTTTTCAGTATTTTCTCTCCTCAGGTTGTGGAGTCTACAGCCTCGCTGGGTAAGAGTCAGAAACGCAAGGCTTCAGGATCAGGTCAGCTGACCAAGGCTGTAACCATTGGCAGCAGCGCCATCCTCTACACACAGACCATCGCCACAGCAGGTAAAAAGCAATGATGTCGTCAGCCTGCTGGTTTTCATGTTAACATTACTCTTGAAGTAGCAGGACTCTCAATGATGAGAACTTTCACAGACCTCTACTGAATTACTGTGATTAAGTATTTTTCTGGTGGGAGATGTAAGACACTAGTGTCTCACAGTATAGGTGTTTGGTGTTTAGAGATCACATGGTTTGCAATTAAACTGTAGGGCTTGTATCAAATAGTTGACTTTTGTGTTCTGTCCTGTGATGTCAGGAGCTGCCTACTGGGGTGTGTCTGCGGTAGCTACACCTCCACTGCCTTCTGAAACCGTGGCCCCACCTCTCCCACCTCCCCCTACCCGCCCCCCGCTACCCCCCACTCAGGCCCCCTCTGCCCTGGACCCCACAGGGTTTAAAACACTGCTAACAGACAAGACCAAGAAACTAAAGAAGGATAAGGTGGGTGTCTTTGATTTTCATTGATTTTCATATCCAATTAGTGATATGACAAAAAATGCTTGACGTTTTAAACATTAATTTTTTTTTTTTTTATCATGATGCGAATTCACAATCCAGATATGGTTCTGRGTCTAACCGCTAGGTGACAATGCAGTTCAATCTACCGCAGTCCTGGCTACCTACCTACCGGTCYTCACGAGTAACCACAGCCACAGTCATAAAGCCCACCTACTTCTACAATTTCCTGTTTTCATAAATTCTTACAATCTAGGCAATTTTGACTTTATGGCTGTGGTAACTTGTGGAAACCCTACCTTATGGCGCTCACCTTACTGCTGTTTTCCACCCACTCAGCAACAATGGTATTAATGCCATTTTAGATTCTCAAGTGCCTCTCTTCCATTTTCTTTTAGTACGTACTTCATGTCCCACTTCTCATCAATGTGATGGCTCATTTCAATAACATGACAGCATGTTAATGGATGGCCAACAATCTGTCAGCGCCACGTATGGTCTTTGAGAGCTTGCAGAGAACAGTCAAGCTCTCAAAGACCATACGTGGCGTTGTATTTTTATGATGCTCAGGACCTATTAATTGTGGTTGTGATAACTTCACTGCGACGTTGTACAAAGAAGGGGGTGGTTTCAGTTAGGATTTTTATTTTAGACGTTATTGATCCCAAATTAGTTTAAATGTCACACCCCTATATACAATAAAGCCCAGCCGTGAGCTGCCCAGTAACGTGAGCCTACCAGAAGAGCTAAATGCCTTTTTATSCTCGCATCGAGGCAAGCAACACTGAAGCATGCATGAGAGCACCAGCTGTTTCGGACGACTGTGTGATCATGCTCTCCGTAGCCGATGTGAGCAAGACCTCCTTTTTAAGCAGGTCAGCATTCACAAGGCTGCAGGGCCAGATGGATTACCAGGACATGTTCTCGGAGCATGCGCAGACCAAATGGCAAGTGTCTTCACTTACATTGTCAACCTCTCGCTGTCTGAGTCTGTAATACCTACATGTTTCAAGCAGACCACCATAGTCCCTGTGCCCAATAAAGTGACAGTAACCTGCCTAAATGACTACTGCCCCGTAGCACTCATGTCGGTAGCCATGAAGTGCTTTGAAAGGCTGGTCATGGCTCACATCAACACCATCATCCCGGAAACCCTAGACCCACTCCAATTCGCATACCGCCGCAACAGATCCACAGATGATGCAATCTCAATCGCACTCCAGACTGCCATTTCCCACTTGGACAAAAGGAACACCTATATGAGAATGCTATTCATTGACTACAGCTCAGCATTCAACACCATAGTGCCCACAAAGCTCATCACTAAGCGAAGGACAATACCACTCCCTCTGCAACTGGGTCCTGGACTTCCTGATGGGCCACCCCCAGGTGGTTAGGGTAGGCAACAACACATCTGCCACGCTGATCCTCAACACAGGGGCCCCTCAGGGGTGCGTGTACAGTCCCCTCCTGTACTCCCTGTCCACCCACATGCGTGGCCAAGCAGGAACTCCAACACCATCATTACGTTTGCTGACGACACCGGTGGTAGGCCTGATCACCGAGTATGATGAGACAGCCTATGGAGGATGTCAGAGACCTGGCAGTGTGGTGCCAGGACCACAACCTCTCCTTCAACATGAGCAAGACAAAGGAGATGATCGTGGACTACAGGAAAAGGGGGGCCGAACACACCCCCATTCTCATCGATGGGGCTGTAGTGGCGCAGGTTGAGAGCTTCAAGTTCCCTGGTGTCCACCAACAAACTATCATGATCCAAACACACCAAGAAAGTTGTGACGAGGGCACAACAATGCCTTTTCCCCCTCAGGAGACTGAAAAGATTTGGCATGGGTCCCCAGATCCTCAAAGTTCTACAGCTGCACCATCGAGAGCATCCTGAACGGTTACATTACCGCTTGGTTTGGCAACTGCTCAGCATCCGATCGTAGGGCGCTACAGAGGGTAGTGTGTACGGCCCAGTACATTACTGGGGCCAAGCTTCTTGCCATCCAGGACCTATATACTAGGGCAGGTCAGAGGAAGGCCCAAAAAGTTGTCAGACTTCTCTCTTTGCTATTGCATGGAAAGCGTTACCGGAGCGCCAAGTCTAGGTCCAAAAGGCTCCTTAACAGCTTCTTAACCCCCCCKTTTTGTTTTTACACTGCTGCTACTCGCTGTTTATTGTCACTTTAACCCCTACCTACATGTACAAATTACCTCGACTAACATGTACCCCACACATTGACTTGGTACCGGTACCCCCTGTCTTTTTATTTTTTACTTAAGAAAATATTTACTAAATAAACTTAACTGCATTGTTGGTTAAGGGCTTGTAAGTAAGAATTTCACTAAGGTCTACACCTGATGTATTTGGCGCATGTGACTAATAACAATTGATCTGTTCTATGCATTGAGGAGAAAGGATTGTAAAAGATCAGCAGTCTAATTTGATGTATAAAAAAAATAATATATTTTGAAGCATCTCCTAGTAGAATCAAATCACTGATGGCATTAAATGACAATCCCTCACTCTCTCCGTTATTCCCCTGGTTGCTGTGTCTAGTCGAAGAAGAGCAAGACGAAGATGCCGTCCCTGGTAAAGAAGTGGCAGAGCATCCAGAAAGAGCTGGACGAGGAGGAGCAGGCTAGTTCTAGCGACGAGGACAGGGACCAGCTCAACAAGAGGAGCATTGAGGAGTGGAAACAGCAGCAGTTACTCACGTAAGAGCCCCCCCAAAAAATTTTTTTTTATACGTTGTACATTTCTTGGGCCTTATTAAGAATCGCACAGTAGGCTTGCTGATCTGGGATCAGGTCACTGTCCATGTATCTTATTCATAACGATCTAAAAGGCTGATCCTACATCAGCACTCCTACTCTGAGACACTTGATGCATACAGCCTCTGATTWKATTTTTTTTTTCTTTTTTTATGTAGAAGTCTGTTTGATCTAGTCCAGCAGTGGTTACTGTTCCTTAGTGTACCTGCTGTTTTTGTTGACATGCCTCTCAACGATGAGGACTTTCACAAACCTGAGCTGAATTACTGTGATTGCACACTATTTTTGTGTTGGGAGACATGCATTAGGTTTTTATATTTTAACTTGTAATGCACACGTTTTTGGTGAAAGGCAGTAAGAAATAGATTTATCTGTTGGATTGCAGGGGTAAAGCTGGAAAGAACGCAAACTTTGAGGCTTTACCTGATGATTGGCGAGAGAGGATGTTGAAGAAGAGGAAGATGATGAAGAGCACGTAACACACACTCCCCTCCCCGCCTACACACTCCTCCTAAACCTGACTCCAAACGTTGGATAAGAATGAGAGGACTGACTGTGCACTTGACTCTCACTGTCATTTTGAAACAGGTTTTGAAAAGCCCCTCATATCTTCGTCTGTGAATACATTGGATGGGCTTGAATGTTTTTTTTATTTTCTTGGCTGTAAAACCCACTAGTGTTTTTATATGGTAACCTGGACTCTCCTACCAAACTTCCCCCTCTACCTGTTTAAAGCATAAATGCCGTTTTCTGTGAAACGTTTGGCACTAAGAATGCTGGAGTTTCTAAATCTTTGTTTGTAATGGAGATCAACTCTTTGTTTTGACCTCCCCATGTTCCTCTTGCCCATTTTAATAAAATATCAATTAATAACATATTCCTAATAACTGCTGTTTCTCTGAGTAATCCACTGTTCCATTTTATTAGAGGGTGGATGGAAATGCAATGCGCTGTCTTTTCTAATGCTTCAACTATAGTAATTGACAGTACTTTTAGTTTATTCATGGTATGTCCTGAACATACCCTTTCAGGTTTTCTTATCTGACTTCAGATGGGAGTTTTAAGTGATGTATAAAAGTGAATTATCACATGGCCCTATAGTGGAACCTCTAAATTGCAACACTTCTCTGCAGTTTTTCAATTTAAGCCAGTAGGTGAGTATGAGTATGCAACCAGTACCCATCCCACRCTCTTTTCTCCTTGTCAAAAGCTAACAAATTCATGATGACACTCTAATAATACAAAATGTGCCAATTTATTATATATCCTAATTGCAAAAATATATTTTATAATTCAGAGGTCTTTTCTTGTGCTGAAAACCATCAAGACTAGTTTGGTGGCAAGGGGAATGTCTTTTTTTGGTYGGGGCTGCAGTTTTTCAGCTGTGTGAATTGCTTAGGCCAATGTCCTAGTAAAACACTGGCAACAATTTTGTATTCAAGTTATTAAACTTTTTTTGGGAAACTTTAATTGTCAGCTCATTATTAATTTGACAGTGCCATCATGGGTGTCTTCATTGACTGTTCACCTTTTTTTGAGGACTGAATTATGAGTAACCACAGGGTCAGTTGGGGGTGATGGATCATGGCTAGAAGGGATGCAGCAAATGTCAGTGACATCAAATGTTGCATGTTTGAGTCTCGCCTGAGAATCTTTGCTAACCCTTAACCTGATTCTCCTAACCTGCGTAAGTTCTAACCTCTTCTGACATTGGGCTTGTTTGACGCAGCTGACAGTGCAGGGGACTGCCGACTGACTGATCAACAAATCACCTTGCATCATAAATAACGACACTGAACAAAAATCTAAACGCAGCGTGTAGTGTTGGTCCCATGTTAAATGAGCTGAAATAATGTCCCATATGCACAAAATGCTTATTTCTCAAATTTTGTGTAAAGAAAAATGTTTTGCATCCCTGTTAGCGAGCATTTCTCCTTTGCCAAGGAATGTCCACCAAAGCTATTGCCAGATAATTCATTGTTAATTTCTCTACTATAAGCRGCCTCCAATGTCATTTTAGAGAATTTGGCAGTATGTCCAACTGGCCTCAACTGCAGACTACYTGTATGGCATCATTGTGGGRGAGCAGTTTGCTGACAACGAACACAAATGCACAGAGATACCGTGACAAGTTCCTGAGGCCCATTTGTTGTGCCATTTATCTGCCGACATCACCATGTTTCAGCAACGATGGCGACGTGGTTGTGCACAAGATTGCAGTGGAGGAGTTAGCTGTTTAGGGTTGTATTGCACAAAGTGAGTTAATTCATAGCCACAAGAAGCAAGAGAGACCCTCCAGAGGCAGAGGGAATGAGATCCCAAGCCCTACTAATTGCCTACAGGAGGGGGTAGTGGGTAAACTGGCTCGGAAGATGCTATTTCAGGGCCTTAACATCCCTGATGTTCCCATGAAACTCTAAAATGGCGCCTGAGCAGAAGGCAGATGTTTTACGTGCCCCTAACCAATACGAGGCAAATAACACAAACATGCATGAGAGCACCAGCTGTCCGGGAAGACTGTGTGATCACGCTCTCCGCAGCCAATGTGAGTAAGACCTTTAGACAGGTCAACATTCACAAGGCCACAGGGCCAGACGGATTACCAGGACGTGTACTGCGAGCATATGCTGACCAACTAGCAAGTGTCTTCACTGACATTTTCAACTTCTCCCTGTCTGAGTCTGTAATACCAACATGTTTTAAGCAGACCACTATAGTCCCTGTGCCCAAGAACACTAAGGTAACCTGCCTAAATGACTACCGACCCGTAGCACTCACGTCTGTGGCCATGAAGTGCTTTGAAAGGCTGGTCATGGCTCACATCAACACCATCATCCCAGAAACCCTAGACCCACTCCAATTTGCATACCGCCCCAACAGATCCACAGATGATGCAGTCTCTACTGCACACCACACTGCCCTTTCCCACTTGGACAAAAGGAACACCTATGTGAGAATGCTATTAATTGACTACAGCTCAGCATTCAACACCATAGTGCCCTCAAAGCTCATCACTAAGCTAAGGACCCTGGGACTAAACACCTCCCTCTGCAACTGGATCCTGGACTTCCTGACGGGCTGCCCCCAGGTGGTAAGGGTAGGTAACAACACATCCGCCACACTGATCCTCAATACAGGGGCCCCTCACGGGTGCGTGCTCAGCCCCCTCCTGTACTCCCTGTTCACTCATGACTGCATGGCCATYRACGACTCCAACACTGTCATTACATTTTTCGATGACACAACAGTGGTGGGCCTGATCACCGACAACAACGAGACAGCCTACAGGGAGGAGGTCAGAGACCTGGCCGTGTGATGCCAGTACAACAACTTCTCCCTCAACGTGATCAAGACAAAGGAGATGATTATTGACTACAGGAAAAAGAGGACTGAGCACGCCCCCATTCTCATTGACGGGGCTGCAGTGGAGCAGGTTGAGAGCTTCAAGTTCCTTGGTGTCCACATCACCAACAAGCTAACATGGTCCAAATACACCAAGACAGTCGTGAAGAGGGCACGACAAAACCTATTCCCCCTCAGGAGACTGAAAATATTTGGCATGGGTCCTCAGGTTCTCAAAAGGATCTACAGCTGCACCATCAAGAGCATCCTGACTGGTTGCATCACTGCCTGGTTTGGCAACTGCTCGGCCTCCGACCGCAAGGCCGAGGGTAGTGCGAATGGCCCAGTACATCATTGGGGCCAAGCTTCCTGCCATCCAGGACCTCTATAACAGGCGGTGTCAGAGGAAGGCCCTAAAAATTGTCAAAGACTCCAGCCACCCAAGTCATAGACTGTTCTCTCTGCTACCACACGGCACCGAAGTGCCAAGTCTAGGTCCAAGAGGTTTCTACCCCCAAGCCATAAGACTCCTGAACATCTAGTCAAATGGCTACCCAGACTATTCACACCCCCCCCCCTCTCCACATCACTGCCACTCTCTGTTGTCATCTATGCATAAGTCACTTTATTTCCTCTTTAGTCACTCTACCTACATGTACATACTACCTCAACTAACCGGTGCCCCCGCACATTGACTCTGTACCGGCACCCCCTTGTATATATATTTTTTTTTACTGCTCCTCTTTAATTACTTGTTACTTATCTTTATTCTTACTTATTCTTATCCATATTTTTTTAAACTGCACTGTCGGTTAGGGGCTCGTAAGTAAGCATTTCACTGTAAGGTCTACACCTGTCGTATTTGGTGCATGTGACTAATAAKATTTGATTTGATTTTGAATGACCTTTAATATACATTATGAACTGGTGGCGAAGCTTTGACCTCTGATGGTAAGCACAATCATGCGGACTCTTCCCCTGGCTACAACTATAAGCAATCAATTACCTATTCAAGAAGCAATGTTGTCTTCCAAGAAATTCCATGTGGAACAGCTGTGTGAGACAAACCCCTCAAAGGGAACACCGTACCCAATGTCTGAGACAAACGTCCTGGTCAGAAGGGACAATCTTTGAGTAAGATTGAATCCGGCATGCTTTCCCAGTCTACATTCCACACTGGAGATTGTTGTATACCTGGTCCCAGATTCACATTCAATTAAAAACAAATCCAATAACTTTATTTTCAAGAACCAAATTTCTTAACTTTTTGCTTAAGGAGAAACCTAAACGGTGCAAGAACATGGAATTGTTTTAAGATGGTCATACCATGGATCCTTTAGCTATTTSATTTGGAATTGTAGGACCCCTTTAGGTATATCTTTTTATTTTTATTTGATAAAATATAGAATTTTCCCTTTACCACTATAGCCCATAGAAACGCATTGAATAGCATGTTTATAAATGGCAAAATATACAGTAAAAAAGGTAATCATAAGGAATAAGGTTTTGAAGTGTCTTTCGTCTAGGAGATATAATAAAGATCAGGAAATATATTTTTTTTTACACATTTAAACAAGGCTGTCAATTCAAGGCTGTTTTCATTGCCGTGTGCTGTTTGGGTACCTTTATAGCATAGTATCTTTTGTAGTGCTTCATTTGTGCCATAGCATTGCATCAACTTTCTATGCACAGACAACACCATCTGAAAGAGGTCTGTTGCCTTCAGGCAGACATTGGCTACGCTCCACCCGTTCTTCACTCACACTCACAGAGCACTAGTCAACTTGTTAGTCACGTCCTCAACTAGGATCCAGCCAGTTAATCCTTAAGAGTTGCACATGTGCGTCAATCTAAGAAATATAATTTAAAAATCCGCATCAGAATCTGTCAGTTTAAGCTAGAGATATCAATTTTTTTGCATGGACTTTGTCCCCCTTCCGCATCTGCGGTGGAAGGTGACCGAGCTACACCGGTGTTTGCCAGACCATGAGACATCCCAAAAATCTCTATTCTCACGAAAACGTCTGTAGCGTCCGACCAGTTTGGCCTACAAACTATTCTAACTCTATGAAAAGGGGAGAATCTCCATTTTGTTGTACAAGTGTCACGGGACTCTTATGAAGTCGGTAACAATGATGTGCCAGCTTCTGTCTGTAGTGTCTAAACCGTTTGAGATACAAACTAATATAAGGAGTTAAAGAAATGACGACCTGTCAATCTTTGAATAAGAAAGCTGAACAGATCAGCATCAAAGCTGAGATTGAACAGCAGTTGAACAAGTGACATGCGGTTTCTTCAGCTTCATCAGGGAGCTTCCACTAGAAGTCCTGATGAAGCTTGTCTAGAAAATATGCCGCATGCCAAAAATGACCAAGAAGCGTCAGTGCATTCAAATAAGTGATCTGGTCACAGAGCTGACGAGATTGGTTGACGGTGAAGTGGGCAAAATATCTGATTTAGGACATGAGACAAGTTTGGATTCCAAGATGGCATCGAAGCTGCACAGACCTTGGGAGGGTCAAGTGTTTGAAACACTACTTGAAAATGTAGGATTTGTTTGAGGATCAGGCGATGCTCTCCATTGTGCTCAGTGCCTACCCCATATGACAGCGAGGCCTCAGACCTTGAGGACTCATGCAGTACGTCCTGCAGCAGGGATGATGTGGAGGAGGACGAATCTGAGGGGGTGAATTATGCCACTGGTAGAAAGGTAAGACAAGCCCCAGATTACTCTTGAATGGTCATTGGTTGTGCTTTTTGATATCGGTACCAGTAAGTATAATTGTATAAGTAAAGGAAGTGAGATTGAAGTTGAATTGTGCGTCCTTGAATTCTGATCACAGTCCAGAGTGAGCATCGCCCTTGAAGACACTACAGACCAGCCAGAGGTGGACATTACTGTGAATTCTCCCCATGTGTGAGTATTCCTGGGGGAAATGTTCTRAGACTGGTTAGCTGACAACGTCACAGAAATGATGCTCACCCATCGCAGAGGCAGAAGGATGGGTGTTATGATTCTGAAGGGTGAGATAGCTAGCAACAAGCTTGTTGTATTTTGTTATTGATACCATGTCTTGTTTTGAGGTGTTTTGAGTCATGTCTTTTTTTATATATATATAACTCAGGTGTCCCTAAAGATACTCCATTTGAACCAGACTGGTAATCGACTAGCCAACTATTCGTTTCTACTATAAGTATGCTACTCAACACCAAAATTCCCTCTAGGTTTTGATCCCTTATCAGCTCCTACTCAGGTAACTAGGAAGGTGGTGCTTTTCAACAGGGATTGATACTGCCATACCCTCGATTTTACATCTACACCAATTTTTTAGATGTATTTTCATTTAAACTTTTGGGGCTTTGGGGTGGGGGTAATAATGTAATTTTTCAATCACTTCCATATTTTTTGCATAGCAGATTTTGATTGTATTTTTAATTTGAATTTTAGTGTGTAGGTATTCATTTGAAGACATTGGACTAACGCTTCGATCACACCAACAGTGCTTAGCAATTTGGTACACCAGAAGTACATGGCAATTTGGTACACCAGAAGTACATTCATTTCCAATGGAATGCTGCGTTTCAGAGGCAGTTTCAGAGCGTTCTGTGTGGTTCATATGTTTAATTTATCGAACGTATGCTTCAAATTGTATGGGTAGACGGCTTGACAGAAATGGTAGCAGAAGGTGAATGTTGAACTTTTGTTGCACACATATCCAGATGATGCTGCGTACAAATTGAGCAATAATACTATCGGTGTGATCAAGGCGCAAAGCCTAGTTTATACCCTACGTACTTATGCATGAAATAACTACAAGTAGTTACGTAAACTGGCGTTGCGTAGCAAAAGTACGCAGACGTGCAGCTCCACAATTCACTCGACGCAGGTCGCCATTTTGCGAAGCGTTCTTGCGTTGGTTACGTCGGGTATAAACTAGGCTAAAGTCATTTAATGACTTATTTTATTGTATATAGTGGTATACATAGTATAGTATAGAGATATTTACGTACTCAACAAAATCTATATTGGTGTGAGACGGTCTCAAGTTGCATAACATTCATGTTTTTCATGAGTGTAAAAACTGTATAATTGGCACTTCCCTGTAAGAGGTCGAGAAAGCCTCAAGATGGCGACAAATGTGTATCTATCATCTTCTTATTCTGCCATGGCAGAAGAGGGCTTGATGAATTGTATACAGTATATTGAATTCGGAGAGGTTATAATGTGAAATACAACATTATTGTCTGCCAAATTAATTAGCAGTATTAAAACAGTGTCATATATATTTATTTATTTCAGTTTGTATATATTGCAAGTTACAGTATCTTGTTAGTCTCACGCAGCCAGCAGCAACCATTTTCATGTGTGTGTTCTGCATCCGGAACCGTGAAGCCTGGCACTCGAGGCTAGTAGGATGTATAGGATATTTATGCGCCACATGTTTATGTGACCACTCTGTTTTCCTAACTTGAGTAATACTTACAACAATACTTTCAAAAGGGGACTACATATAGCTCAAAAGAAGACTTACACATATCATCTATTATTGCCCATTCACACTAGCAGGGAAGCCCCTCTCTTAGGGACTGAGGAAACTGAGGCTTACGGTGAAGCCATATGAGTGGCTTCACCGTAATCTCAGGCACAGTAGAGTGAGAAAAGTGTCTCATCTGTATAGTTGTGCTGAGGAGATCCAGACTGCATCCAAAGTGGCACCCTAGTATTCACTATACAATGCACAACTTCTTACCAGCCCCCCCTATAAATTGTGCCTTCCTGTATTATACTTATGCAGAAATGATATTTTATTCTACTGTGCCATTTACTTTATGTTAATTTTCGTATCTTGTATAATTTCTTATTGTTACATTGTCAACAAGGAACCTGCAAGTAAGCATTTCGTTGGACGATGTATACCATGTGAATCCCATACATACAGCTAATTAAACGTGAAACTTTAAAGTATTTCGTGCAACACCCCTGCCTGTTAGTAGACTCGTAATACTTTACCTGAAGGTTACCTACATTAAGACTTCATAACACATTTATAACCCATATATACCACCCTCATATGCATTACAGGAGCCAACCAAAATATATTCTAACTTGGGGTAGTAATGCTTCATTTTAAGGGGTCCTTATTACAGTGTAATATAAAATTGCACTACAACAGGTATTGTAATTAATTTTAATAATATATAGTTAAACTGTAATAAAAACATGTAACTGGTGGTKATTTCAGTCTGTAACTACAGAGGTGTAAAAATAAATATTTGTTACCATGGTTGTTACAAATGTTTAAATTTCATAGAGCATGAAAACCATATAATGCATCCCAATGCCTACACATGTCAGCCTGCACATTTCATCCTGCACAAACCATGTGATAAGTGTTAGCCAATTGAAAACTAACCACCTCATTGACAGCATTCTGCAATAAAGTGCTCTGGAGTCTGATGTCCAGGCCCAATGTCAAAAACGATTTTGCAACATCGCAAGACTTCCTGGAAAGCTTGCCAAAAAGACCAGGCCTGGGTTTGGGAAGTCAATGAGAGAAGTGAAAGATTGCTTCCTTAGTAAATTTTCAAAATCTAAAGGCACAACCTAGATTCAAGCCAGTGTCTTAAGTAGTTGAACATGTTATTACTCCACTCTCATGAAACTGACAAACTGACACATTCATTTTTGTCAAAAACATATTTATATCTAAGGAGTGCATTTAACGGACTGCACATGCGCAGTTCGGCGCAAGGCGACCGTTAGACCCGATGATGTGTTTCTACATATGAGCTTAGCTAGCCAACGTCGCCATGACATCACCTGCAAGAGTGATCGAGGATCAATTTCTGCTTATCTTCATACTGTACTGTCTTTGGTATTACATGAGACATACCCAGCATGTTAACGTTAGCTAGCCAGCTAGCCACTTATGTCAACACACTATGCGTAACGTTAGTCCTTTTCAATCTAGCTAAACTTTAGCTAACTTATTAATGTTAGCAAGCACTATTATTGCTAGCTGGATAACACAACTACTAGCTAGGTAGCAGGCCTAAACTAATAATGATGATGATAACTACTTTAGGTTAATGTAAATTGTCATAGCTAAATTCTTCTTCTGTACCACAGATTCTTCTTCTACTCCTAAGGTCTCAGACTCCAGGATGGGAAAATGCTTACAACAAAGAAACAGATGAAGGAGACAGAGCTGTCAATTTCTATTGTTTCCTCTCTAATGTTAAAAAGGGAAGAAAGAAAATCCTGTTCTAAATTAGTTATCTAGACTACTACTTCACCACTACTAGAATAGTTATTTTTATGTTATTGAGTAGGTCTATATCTTTGTTTAATCTAATTAATCAAATGATGAATCTAACAATAAAAATGATTGTAATTCTATCAGAAATGTAAGGTCTTTTTACYATAAAGTTTGCAATAATGTTGACCGAAGGATAAGCTAATCTTTTCTTTGTCAGGATTGGGTAACATAATTTGTAGGTACACAATAATTACAAGTAAGTACACCTTAAGATATACTTAATTTTAATGAGCTAAATCCTGTGTAACACCTAGTAATTACATTGTACTGATGCAGATTTTACATGTACTCTGTGGTGTACTTGTGTATTTATCCTCCCACTTTTGGATGACACCCATATGGTAGACCCCAGTTATTGAGGTTGACCTACATCTTATCTGTTTTTGTGAACTCAACCAAGTTAACCCAGATGGTATACTTTTTGGGGGCAACAACATTGAGTGGACATTTTGACGGGGAGGTAATTAAAGCCTATGTAATCTCAGGACACCCAGCGCATCTGACCACAAGAGATTACAACTTTGTGATAGTTATTACTGAATCGGTCGCAGCTGAGAAGAAGCCAAACACTAAATTGGTGAATTTAGCAGAAACTTCCCCATTTGTAACAAGCATGGTAACAATCATTTGTTGTTACACCTTACAGACTGCAATTACCACCAGTTACATGTTATTACAATGTAACTATAAGTTACTACAATTAACTACAATGTTTGACATATGTAATCACACTGTAATAAGGACCCCTTAAAATTAAGTGTTATCCTTGGAGTTGTTGTTATAAGTTGACAAGCATTTATGGAATGCTTTTTTCTATCATGGAGGCCAGGTTTAGGATTCCAATGGAAACATTTGGCATCTTTTGTGTGGTGTTGACGGCCATTTGTATATGTATTTATTAGGGATCCCCACATATAAAACAAAAGATAAAACAGTACATCATATAACATTATTACACCACTACATATCTACAATACAACAATGTATAATAGAACCATATTACAACGTACATATTATTATTTAACTAGGCACGTTGGTTAAGAACAAATCCTTATTTACAATGACGGCCTACCCCGGCCAAACCCGCACGACACTGGGCTAATTGTGCGCCGCCCTATGGAACTCCCAATCKCGGCAGGATGTGATTCAGCCTGGATTCGAACCAGGGACTGTAGTGACGCCTCTTGCACTGAGATGCAGTGCCTTAGACAGTTGCGCCGCTCGGGAGCATATGCCTGTCCCTGTGTGTGTGTGTATCTCTTCAAAGTCTCTGCTGTTCCATAAGGTGTATTTGATCTGTTTTTTTAAATCGGCTTCTACTGCTTGCATCAGTTACCTGATCTGGAATAGAGTTCCATGTAGTTGTGGCTCTATGTAGTATTGTGCACCTCCTATAGTCTGTTCTTGACTTTGGGATTGTGAAGAGACCTCTGGTGTCATGTCTTGTGGGATATGCACATTAAAGGACAACAATGCCATTTCCCCAAGCTTCACTGTTTCCCCACTGGTGCCTACTTTATTTAAGAAATGTGATATTTCTTTCTACAGCTGAATTAAAAGCCACTTCTTTGTAATGTGTTCCTTTTGACATTCTAGACTGTGAGTTTCTCAATGTTGAAACAAGTTTATCTTCCTGAGATTCCTTAGATAAGTATCCTTGGCAGATAAATGCATGTGTTGAATGCAGTATTCTTAGAGATGTGACCGACCTTAGTGTACACGTCCTTATTTGTACAGTATGGGTCAGAGTTACACATACATGTATTCCCTGAGAACGGGTGGCTTTTCTCTCTCCCTCACAGCTCTTAATGAGAGATAGAGGATATTTAGTTGTAGTCTGACACACAGTCCAAAGCCCAACTATGAGATAAATTAACATTTGAACCTTAAGCCTCTGTTTCTTCCACTAGGCTTGAGTACAGTGGCTCTAAATTACTTTCTGCTAAGTAAGGATACATCGTACCGCATTGTCTCCTTCAGCCTTATGTCTGTGAAGGAAATTAATATTATGTAATATAACTCTAATGACCAGAAGGAATGTATTGAATTAAGCTGCCTACCTTTTATAAGCAAACAAAATTATATTAGGGCATTATTAATGCTCGGCGAATGTTAGTGATATGATACTCATATGTTCATTGAGGCAGAAAAGGTGACAGTTGTGCATCAGACAAAAGTTATTGGGCACGTTCCTATGCTTAGACGTTGCTGATGCCTGACATCTTACAACATCTGGATAGGTATTTTAAGTATCAGCTAACCACATATGTTAAAGCAATTTGTCAGTCAATGACACAGTCAATGGCGTGGCACGCGACCATTGGTTGTTGCGTTGCCTCACCTTAGCTGTGGAACGCGCCCAATCCTGTGGACAGACGCAAGTAACATCTGACTCAATTACGCAATATTTTGGTTCAGTTCTGTGATTCCAAGATTAGACTGAAGTGCATCACCTAAAAAAGACTTTCAGGTAAAAAGCCCACTCCTGATTGACCCTTAAAGTCATTTTATTTTGAAGTTTGTTAAAAAAAATTATAGCATCATTGTTGACCGGACCTGTGGAGGATGGTGAAGAGAAATATTGTCCTACTCTATGTGAAAATGACTTGTGCCTTGGGCGGACTATCTTAAAAATAAATCACCATGCAACCTTTCTTTATATATTCTTCTCAGTGCTGAGACCAAATTAACTTAGACCATATGGCTGTTAATCCATCCTCTCTGGATCCTGGCCAGGGACAGCTCTGTGGTCAGCAGGTCATTATGACATTGTCTGTGGACTCATCCCAAACCAAACAGATTAAATAACCAGTGCTGTAGGGGGATCAACCAGTGCTGTAGGGGGATCACACAAATCATTTGAGGCCCTCACACAGAAATTAGACATAAAAATAAACCATGGAAAATATCTGGGTACTTCGGAATGAATTATCACTTGCCCTCTGATTTGATGTTCCATTTAATGGGCACATTCTCTGACAAGCTCTCACAGCAGTGGGCTCCAGATGGTATTACAGTGTTACTGACTTGGTTAGGTTTAGGACAGTGAAGCACATCATCGAAATTACTCTTAAATCCTACTAAACCATTGTTTTTTCCCTTTATACACAGTGTACAAAACATTAGGAACACCTTCCTAATATTGAGTTGCACCCCCTTTTGCCCACAGAACAGCCTCAATTCATTGGGGCATGGACTCTACAAGGTATCAAGTGTTACACAGGGAAGCTGGCCCATGTTGACTTCAATGCATCCCACAGTTGTGTCAAGTTGGCTAGATGTCCTTTGGGTGGTGGACTATTCTTCAGACACATGGGAAACTGTTGAACGTGAAAAACCCGGCAGCATTGCAGTTCTTGACACACTCAAACCGGTGCGCCTGGCACCTACTATCATACCCCGTTCAAAGACACTTAAATCTTTTGTCTTGCCCATTCACCCTCTGAATGGCACACATACACAATCCATGTCTCAATTGTCTCAAGGTTTAAAAATCCTTCTTTAATCTGTATCTTCCCCTTCATCTACACTGATTGAAATGGATTTAACAAGAGACATCAATAAGGAATCATAGCTTTCACCTGGTCAGTCTTTGTCATGAAAAGAGCAGGTGTTCCTAATGTTTTGTACACTCAGTGTATATTCAATGATGATGTCATTATGTCAAATAATACCATATGTATCACAGAAAATTACTCCTGATGATATCACACTAATGGAAAATCTGCTGCCGATTCTGTATCCAAATTGTGATAGATAGTTTACCCAAATTTTTCCGAAAACCTTTTCCGCCAGCCAGCAAAAACCATAAAGCCCTCTCAATCACAGATTTCTAATAGGGCTGTGATTTCATTTTAGGTGGAGATGAAAATGGGAAGGTTTGGCATTAACGTTCCAATGAGGCTATACTCACGGTCATTCTCACATCCCAAATGGCACCCTATTCCCTATATAGTGCAGTACTTTTGACCAGGTCAGTGTACTGTACTATATAGGGAATAGGGTGCCATTTGTGACTTTACAACAGATAATACACAAAGTAAGCAAAATAATGAAATAATTCCAACATTGCCTAAAATTATGAATAAGATACTAATGAGATAGACATATATAAGCAATATAACAATTGAGATGTACAAACTATGGCATAAGGGAACGATGAGCATATAAGAGACACACCGTAATTTCGATTAAGACATTAATGAGAGAGTAGTCGATATAACTATTTGTGCCAGTACAGCGCCAGAATGTACAGTGCCAGAATTCAGAACATGGGCCGTTCTTACAGTATTCTTCCTGTACACCAAGTCAGAACCATAGGATAAATAACAGGGGCATATAAGTAGACAATGAATACAATATTTGATGATGACGTTTCACTAAAGCAGGCTATACGCTACATGTGCACCACCAAGTCAGAACAGTAGGTTAAGTTCTGAAGGGGAGAGGGACCAAATTCTTAGGGTGAGTGAGACACATGGGCTACTAACAGCTTACTACACAACATACACTTAGTATTACTTTCTTAGCTACTGTATACATATCTCCCTGGCATATTACATAATTTATGCAGGAGTATACAAGACATATGTTTGGACTCACTGTTGTTGTGCTTTGCTCATTTGAACCTGGTGCGGCGGTCCTTCTTGTGGACAAACTTTGTCATCAAAGTCTGGCATTCTCTGGATTTATGGTCCTTTCAAAACAGCTGGAAACTCGGAAAAAACAAGGTTTTATCATGACGTCAGTGATCTTCAGGTTCGAGCTCTAGATAGAGGTCAGAATTCCTGTCTTGGAATTCCGAGTTGGATGATCATTCAAAAAGTATTTTCCCAGTCCGAGCTCGTTGTTTTGAATGCGACAGAAGTAATGCTGGATTGACAGCATGGCCAATGTATTCAACCTTTTCTGGCCCATGGTGTTGCTTGTGAATGTTTATCCTTTTAAGCTTGGAAAAGAGAACCTTTCAGACAGATGTTTTAAATCCTTAAAACCAGATTTGGACCGCTCACCCTCTCCACCGAATTGCAGGCAGGGGAAGCAAAATAGTGCTTCACATGCCCTGAATGACAGGTCACCACTGTCACCGCATCATTCTTGATAGCCAAAGTCACTGGCAGAATCGGGGTGAATCTCTGGTAGGTAGAATGGTGAAAGATATCTCATTTTCGCACTTGTATGTAATTAGCACAGCCAGGCACAGGACACCATAACAGGCATGATTAAAAAAAATTGAAAAACAAAAGTCTTCAAAAAATCTTGCCTAGATAAATTCTGAGTTTACTCTGTGTTGGTCTTTCAAAGTTAACAATGGCATAATTCAAGTTTGCTGGCACGCCCACTCTACCTAGCGAGTGGTATCAGCATTCGCTATGAATGCCGGACTTTATGGTTCACTATGAGCAGACGAATACACAGGGAGTCAAAACTTCCCGATTGTAATAGTGAAATGAAAATGTGCTAGTTCTAGTTTACGGTTTGGATTATTGTGATGTTTATGATAAAAACGTAATGTTGTTAGTATAGTAATTGCTATATGCCTTGGCAGAGCCAGGGTGAAATTCCCCTTTAACACACATCTTACTTATTAACAATGTAAAAATAGAGGAAGGGATATTGTTCCAGACTATTGGATTTAAGAGTTAGACACAAGTAAACGGACATGAGTCCAGTAAACAGTATAACAATATTAAATAGTGATATAGTATGGTCAAAATCATACTGGTCTCTCCGGAAGACCTTAAAAAATCCCTGTCAGTGATAATCTCTGTATCTCAAACTGTAACACTAGAGCTCTTTTATTCCTATCCATATCCAATATTGTAAATATAATTCTTAAATCCCCACAGATTCACAAACTAGAAGTCTTTTCCTGTCATTGTGACCATTTACTACTTTGGACGGTTCTGACTTAGAATATGTGGACATCTACAAATACCTAGGTGTCTGGTTAGACTGTAAACTCTCCTTCCAGACTTTCAATCCAAAAGTTAAATCTAGAATTGGCTTCCTATTTCGCAACAAAGCATCCTTCACTCATGCTGCCAAACATACCCTCGTAAAACTGACCCTCCTACCGATCCTCGACTTCGGCGATGTCATTTACAAAATAGCCTCCAATACCCTACTCAATAAATTGGATGCAGTCTATCACAGTGCCATCCGTTTTGTCACCAAAGCCCCATATACTACCCACCACTGCGACCTGTACTCTCTCGTTGGCTGGCACTCGCTTCATACTCGTCGCCAAACCCACTGGCTCCAGGTCATCTACAAGACCCTGCTAGGTAAAGTCCCCCCTTATCTCAGCCGCTGGTCACCATAGCAGCACCACCCGTAGCACGCGCTCCAGCAGGTATATCTCTCTGGTCACCCCAAAACCAATTATTCCTTTGGCCACCTCTCCTTCCAGTTCTGCTGCCAATGATTGGAACGAACTTCAAAAATCTTCTGAAACTGGAAACACTTATCTCCCTCACTAGCTTTAAGCATCAGCTGTCAGAGCAGCTCACAGATTACTGCACCTGTACATAGCCCATCTATAATTATCCCAAACAACTACCTCTTCCCCTACTGTATTTATTTATTTTGCTCCTTTGCACCCCATATTTATATTTCTACTTTGCACATTCTCCACTGCAAATCTACCATTCCAGTGTTTTTACTTGCTATATTGTATTTACTTCGCCACCATGGCCTTTTTTGCCTTACCTCCCTTATCTCACCTCATTTGCTCACATTGTATATAGACTTATTTTTCTACTGTATTATTGACTGTCATGTTGTTTTACTCCATGTGTAACTCTGTGTTGTTGTATGTGTCGAACTGCTTTGCTTTATCTTGGCCAGGTCGCAATTGTAAATGAGAACTTGTTCTCAACTTGCCTACCTGGTTAAACGGTATCTAGTGTTGATTGTAAGGAGCAGAAAGAGCAGGTCTTACTATTCACCAGATCCTCTGATTTTATCACACAAGAATTTCGATTCACTCATCAATGAAGCCACTTCAGGCATGGCCACATTTTCTGAATGGTTCCAGATAAACAAATTATCTTTAAATGTATCAAATTGATCAGAAATACTGTGTAGACATTGTTAATGTGGTAAATGACTATTGCAGCTGGAAACGGCTGATTTTTAATGGAATATCTACATAGGCGTACAGAGGCCCATTATCAGCAACCGTCACTCCTGTGTTCCAATGGCACGTTGTGTTAGCTAATCCAAGTTTATCATTTTAAAAGGCTAATTGATCATTAGAAAACCCTTTTGCAATTATATTAGCGCAGCTGAAAACTGTTGTTCTGATTAAAGAAGCAATAAACTGGCCTTCTTTAGACTAGTTGAGTATCTGGAGCATCAGCATTGGTGGGTTCGATTATAGGCTTAAAATGGCCAGAAACAATTAACTTTCTTCTGAAACTCGTCAGTCTAGCCGCGTCCTCAGAGCATGCACAGACCAGCTGGCTGGTGTGTTTACGGACATATTCAATCAATCCTTATCCCAGTCTGCTGTTCCCCCATGCTTCAAGAGGGCCACCATTGTTCCTGTTCCCAAGAAAGCTAAGGTAACTGAGCTAAATGACTATCACTCACTTCCGTCATCATGGAGTGCTTTGAGAGACTAGTCAAGGACCATATCACCTCCACCCTACCTGACACCCTAGACCCACTCCAATTTGCTTACCGTCCCAATAGGTCCACAGACGACACAATCGCAATCACACTGCACACTGCCCTAACCTATCTGGACAAGAGGAATACCTATGTAAGAATGCTGTTCATCGACTACAGCTCAGCATTTAACACCATAGTAACCTCCAAACTCATCATTAAGCTCGCGACCCTGGGTCTCGACCCCGCCCTGTGCAACTGGGTCCTGGACTTCCTGACGGGCCGCCCCCAGGTGGTGAGGGTAGGAAACAACATCTCCACCCCGCTGATCCTCAACACTGGGGCCCCACAAGGGTGCGTTCTCAGCCCTCTCCTATACTCCCTGTTCACCCATGACTGCGTGGCCATGCACGCCTCCA
This sequence comes from Salvelinus sp. IW2-2015, assembly GCF_002910315.2. NCBI lineage: Eukaryota > Metazoa > Chordata > Actinopteri > Salmoniformes > Salmonidae > Salvelinus > Salvelinus sp. IW2-2015. Next base: position 5,376,217 of record NC_036853.1, read on the forward strand.
ACTCAATCATCAAGTTTGCAGACGACTTTCACTTTCACTTTTTACTTCTGAACAATTTTATGTTATTGGCTTTTCTTTCAAAAACAAGGACATTTCCAAGTGACCCCAAACTATTGAATGGTAGTGTATATATATATAAGATAAACATTTAAATAAAAAAAGAGCCAGAATCTCAATTGGTGGGAATGAAATGGACCTGGTTTCATCTACTAGATTTCTCTGTGTTCTAGTTGATGAAAAGTTGTCCTGGAAAGATCGTATTCACTTTGTCTGCAGTAAGGTAGTGAAGTCTGTTGGTTTTATTAGAAAGATTAGTAGTTTCAGCCTTGCTTCCTAACACAATACTGCAGCTTAAATGTACCTATATGTAATTTACTGCAATATTGTCTGGGGCAGTATATATGCCTCCTAAGTACATTTACATTTACATTTAAGTCATTTAGCAGACGCTCTTATCCAGAGCGACTTACAAATTGGAAAGTTCATACATATTCATCCTGGTCCCCCCGTGGGGAATGAACCCACAACCCTGGCGTTGCAAGCGCCATGCTCTACCAACTGAGCCACACGGGAGAAATTTGCAGGACTAGCCACCTCCTCTAACTACTTGGCTCCATCTGCCCCCCTGTTTAAGAAACTCAATATATTGTCTATCTACAACATTAATATACTCCATGAACCTTCATCTACAAATACAAATACCTCCCAGACAGCCTACCTAAACCTTCAATGGATTCTTCCACGTTAATTCCCAAATCCATGCATTCAACACGACACTGCAATAACCTTCACCCTTCCCTCTGCCGCACCTCACATTGCTCTAGCTAGCAGATACAGAGGTTCCATACACTGGAATTCCTATCTTCACATTGACAAAACGTCATCATCACTCAATAACTTCAATTGAAGACTAGGGGTCAGCCTGATGATCCAAACTACCCAGTAGTCTCCTCCATGTAGCCTAGCACTCACTCACACACACACACACATACATAATAAACCATGTTTTTTTTTAAATTGTTTACTGTGTATATCATGTACAATGTTTAATTAGTGTGCTTGTTTAACAAATTTAACAAACTTTTTTTCGGTGCTTATATTTTAATATAGTTATGTGGTTTGGTTTCTATATAATTTTTGTTCTTCCAACCTCACCCGCAACTGTCTGTATGTTTTTTTTTATCTGTAGTGTTTTATCTTTCACTTGTTTTCTTTGGTGCAAATAAATTAAACCTAAAACATCTGTACAGATGTAAGATCTTAATCAAATCAAATCAAGTCAAATTTTATTTGTCACATACACAATGATAGCAGATGGTAATGCGAGTGTAGTGAAATGCTTGTGCTTCTAGTTCCGACCATGCAGTAATATCTAGCAAGTAATTTGAGCCAGTCTCCTACAGAAGGAAAATAATCCTGCAGCAACAGGAAATATGAATTATTATGTTGATTATAATTCATGTACATTTTTGTAGCGATTGATACATTTTTCACAAGGTAAAATCAAGTCTGAAATTTCAAAGTGGAAATTACAAACTTTAGAAGCCTTTTTAAACCTCACATACAGTACATGTAAAAAATATCCTGCGCTGCAGGTAAATTATCCCACAACAGGGTGATCAACTTAAGATCCTACATCTGTAAATCCATATGTAAATAACAGATCAGTAAATCCATCTATTCATTTATTTATCCTACATAAAATAGCATGATTTGGTCTATAGAACTTTATATGAATTTCATTAGAAGTAGAAGACAGCCTTTATCAGAATAGTTCATCTTCACTATCTAGCCTCCACTTGACAACAGGTTATCTGACCGTGACAGTTGAACACTCAGAGGAATATAAGACTGGCCATTCATCCAAGACAGGATCAGAAAGTGGGTCCTTGCACACTGAGGACCCAGTCACAGTCGGCATTTATCTGATAACATTCTTTGTTTATATCAGTGAGTATCAGAGACAAGGTGAGCCGTTCACTCTGACCATCACATCATTGAGAGTCCATTGTCTCCCCTGCTATGAAGGAAACAGGCCAGATAATGGAAGACATATCTCAAACCGATTGAATCTGGGTCTTCCACAGCGTGTGTCTTTAAAGACCTTCCTTTCCCAGTCCTTTGCCACAAGCTGAGCCCCGAAATTGTAATAAAAGAGGGCATGTTTCAAAGCCACCCTGCCTCCACTTTGCCTGATGGTGAAATAGTTTTCTGTGGTCTTAGAAGTCTGCTCACACACACAGTGTCTGTTCCCCTCCATTGAAATGCAATGTGACTCTGAAGAAAGCAGCGGCTGGCTGTCGGCTCCTCCTCTCCCGGGATAAAACTTTCCAATACTGAAATCATGCCTCTGCTTTTAAAGCCCTGGCCATACGCACATTTCTCCTGTGTGAGGATGGAGTGGACCAAAAAAGCCTTCAAAACCCATCTGGACTTTGAGAGTGCCCCTGAGTTTAGACTGCGGGTCACAACATGCACTCTCCAGCAGCAGTAAACTGTAGAGTATAAAAGCAAAGTGTATTCAGTACTGACTCTCTTCATACACAGAGGAAGCACAGTTAAAAATGCAGTCCAGGATCTTAAGCACAACAAATTTGTAACATATTGTACGAAATGAATTTGTAACATATCATAATAATTGCACAAAAAGAAATCATCATAATTATTTGCAGGATGTAACATATTATACGAACTGGATGATGTCGTACACAATTGGATGACTTAGTACACAAAAAAAGGTCCCGTTTTGGCTCGTGAGCACCAATTTCAAAACTACTGTCACTTTAAGGGATCTGACCCCAGCGATGGATTGTAAAAGTATTTTTCCCGACCACGTCCCCTGACCAGGAAAATCTCTTGGCTCTAAATGAGGTCTGGAGAACAGGAGTCAACTAACAACATGTTTGCTAACCCTCCCTTTTTACCCTGGTGTTGATCGCTCCTGCTTTTCGTCTTTCACTGCTAACTAAGAGTGTAGCTAAGCACAGCTAGGGGTTGCACAATTAGATAACACATTCTTACACAACAAGGTCACGTTTCTATGTATTTTGAGTTTCACATGCAGGAAGTCCTGGGTAAATTAATGAAAAGTAGCAGAAGAGCCTCCTGAAACATTTCACATTTGGCAAGAATGGTGTGACAGGGTGTGAACATGACAATGTTCTTGCAGAGTTCTGTGTAAACACACACCCACACTGACGGATCAGAGCTCTCTCACCTCACATGCCTCAGAACAGCAGTAGTTTCACTTGAGGAGTTAATCAACACCTCATCAAGATGGCTGACATACCAAGCTATTGTCCACATCGTCTGTTCTCGTCTGACTCACTGTGTGTTCCATAGAGTGGCAAGAACACATGGATGGTAAGGTAAGTAGAGGCCAGGTTGAGTATAGGTGGATAGATTACTTTCTGTAGCTAGTCCAACACCATTTAAGCATTGGCCAATAAGAAAACATATATTAAGTTACCAGCTAAAGAATAAGTTAAACACAAGTATTCCTTTAAACACAGATTCACTGTGTTTAAACACATGTGTAAATGCCATAGGAAACAGGTTATTTCAGTTTAACAAAAATATAACTGCTCAGAAAATAATCTTACAGTAACGATACATCTGCACTGACAACAAATTCAAACACACTGTAAGATTTTTTTATTTTTTTTATTTAACCAGGTAGGCAAGTTGAGAACAAGTTCTCATTTACAACTGCGACCTGGCCAAGATAAAGCAAAGTAGTGTGACACAAACAACAACACAGAGTTACACATGGAATAAACAAGTGTACAGTCAATAACACAATAGAAAAAAAAGAAAGTCTATATACAGTGTGTGCAAATGGCGTGAGGAGGTAAGGCAATAAATAGGCCATAGTAGCGAAGTCATTACAATTTAGAAAATTAACACGAGTGATAGATGAGCAGATGATGTGCAAGTAGAAATACTGATGTGCAAAAGAGCAGAAAAGTAAATAAAAACAATATTGGGATGAGGTAGGTAGATTGGTTGGGCTATTTACAGATGGGCTATGTACAGCTGCAGTGATCGGTTAGCTGCTCAGATAGCTGATGTTTAAAGTTAGTGAGGGAAATATAAGTCTCCAGCTTCAGCGATTTTTGCAATTCGTTCCAGTCACTGGCAGCAGAGAACTGGAAGGAAAGGCGGCCAAAGGGATGGCTTTGGGGATGACCAGTGAGATATACCTGCTGGAGCGCGTGCTACGGGTGGGTGTTGTTATCGTGACCAGTGAGCTGAGATAAGGCGGAGCTTTACCTAGCATAGACTTATAGATGACCTGGAAACAGTGGGTCTGGCGACGAATATGTAGCGAGGGCCAGCCGACTAGAGCATACAGGTCGCAGTGGTGGGTGGTATAAGGGACTTTGGTAACAAAACGGATGGCACTGTGATGGACTGCATCCAGTTTGCTGAGTAGAGTATTGGAAGCTATTTTGTAGATGACATCGCCGAAGTCGAGGATCGGTAGAATAGTCAGTTTTACTAGGGTAAGTTTGTTGGGATGAGTGAAGGAGGCTTTGTTGCGAAATAGAAAGCCGATTCTAGATTTGATTTTGGATTGGAGATGTTTTAATATGAGTCTGGAAGGAGAGTTTACAGTCTAGCCAGACACCTAGGTATTTGTAGTTGTCCACATATTCTAGGTCAGAACCGTTCAGAGTAGTGATGCTTGTCGGGCGGGCGGGTGCGGGCAGCGAACGGTTGAAGAGCATGCATTTGGTTTTACTAGCGTTTAAGAGCAGTTGGAGGCCACGGAAGGAGAGTTGTATGGCATTGAAGCTCGTTTGGAGGTTAGTTAACACAGTGTCCAAAGAAGGGCCAGATGTATACAGAATGGTGTCGTCTGCGTAGAGGTGGATCAGGGAATCACCCGCAGCAAGAGCGACATTGTTGATATATACAGAGAAAAGAGTCGGCCCGAGAATTGAACACTGTGGTACCCCCATAGAGACTGCAAGAGGTCCGGACAACAGGCCCTCCGATTTGACACACTGAACTCTGCCTGTGAAGTAGTTGGTGAACCAGGCGAGGCAGTCATTTGAGAAACCAAGGCTATTGAGTCTGCCGATGAGAATACAGTGATTGACAGAGTCGAAAGCCTTGGCCAGGTCGATGAAGACGGCTGCACAGTACTGTCTTTTATTGATGGCGGTTATGATATCGTTTAGTACCTTGAGCGTGGCCGAGGTGCACCTGTGACCAGCTCAGAAACTGGATTGCACAGCGGAGCATGTACGGTGGGAATATGTACAGTGATTAGTTAATAGAGTAGTATGTCTTGTCTACTGTGTATCCAAGACCATTTCCCCCTTGAGGACAATAAAGATTACTTTATATTTTATCTTATGTTATGACAGAGTGTTGACAGTGATGGATGCAGATGGAAGTGGAAGTGAAGGCCGGTCTGGCAAGGGAAAGCAAAATATTTGTTGACGAGCACCTTGCACTCAGTGCCACAGAGACTCAGAGAGATTCATTCCACGAGCCATCAACCGACTTTGCATGGCGACTTTGCAGACTGTTTGAGTCCGTAAGATACAGACTCATACAGTGGAATGGAAGTAAGTAGCTTATGTCTGTATCCCTGGGGTGGCACGGTAGCCTAGTGGTTAGAGAGTTGGACTAGTAACTGAAAGGTGACAACATCAAATCCCTGAGCTGACAAGGTAAAAAACTGTTGTTTTGCCTCTGAACAAGGCAGTTAACCCACTGTTCCTAGGCTGTCATTGAAAAGAATAATTTTTTCTTAACAGACTTACCTAGTTAAATAAAGGTATAAAAAATATCCAGGTTTAATTTTGGTCCAATATTTATCTCTTAGATTCAAATTCTTTATAATTCACCGATGGCAGTAGTTAAAACCAACACCCAATACTGAGCCCACTTCCTATTGTCTCGAGGGACAAGACAAGGCTGTCCGGACTGTACAGGACTTTTTGCTTTGGTCATAGAACACCTTGCTACCATGATTAGATCACATGACCAAATTTAAGGAATTACAATTGGAAAATAATTCCATATTATATCGTTGTATSCGGATGATGTCTTGGTCTATTTCCAAGACCCATCATACTAAATTCCAGTCCTCCTGTCATTGCTTGAAGAGTTTGGTAAACCATCTGGTTATAAAGTCAATTGGTCCAAGACCGAGATTATGCACATATCTACCTTCAACCCCAAACCGTTTCAAATTGAAATGGTCCTTGACGAATATTAAGTACTAATCAATTTTCATACCCAGTAATGTACATGATTTGTATAAGTTAAACTACATTCCAGTTATGGAAAAGGTTATCAATGACTTGAAAATAATGGACTTCCTTCTGTTTCTCTTCTGGTCGAAATGACAGTATTACCAACATTGATTTATTTATAAATCTTCCAATTTCACCCCCTCTACAACTTTTCTAAAACATTCAGAGCCTCTTCTCATTTATTTGGACTAATGAATCACCCAGAATTAGTCTGCAGGTCCTGTATCTTCCATATAAGGCGGGTGGTCTGAATTCACCTAACCTAAAACTTTACTATTGGGCAGCCCAGGTTGCCCAAGTTAAGGAATGGTTTTCTCCCTCATTAAATTCTTGTGCAAGGCTAGAATCCTTTGACATTTTACCATAAGAGTGGAAATACCTGCCATATTTTGGCCTGCAAGAGATAAAGAAGATTAAGAATAACCCAGTCATTTTTAATAATATGCAAGTATGGAAAGCAACTCATAAATTACTGGGTTACAATGCATCTCTCTCTCCAATATGACAGATATTCTTTCAAAATAATATTTATTTACACTACCGTTTAAAAGTTTGGGGGTCACTTAAAATGTCCTTGTTTTGAAAAGAAAAGCAAATTTTTTGTCCATTAAAATAACATCAAATTGATCAGAAATACAGTGTAGACATTGTTAATGTTGTAAATGTCTATTGTAGCTAGAAATGGCAGAATTTTTATGGAATATCTACACAGGCGTGCAGAGGCCCATTATCAGCAACCATCACTCCTGTGTTCCAATGGCACGTTGTGTTAGCTAATCCAAGTTTATCATTTTAAAAGGCTAATTGATCATTAGAAAACTTTTTGCAATTATGATAGCACAGCTGAAAACTGTCAATGATTTTAGTCAAAATCACCTGTCAATGATTTTAGTGGTCAGGATAATGATGATTTAAATGGTTTCACTGTCCAGATCTGTCTACACTTGTAAGATATCCAGACACAATGCGTGTCTGACTACCTCCGGAGGTGGGCAGGAATATCTGTTCACAATCAAATCACAATGCGTCTTTTAATCGTCTACACCTGTCTAAAGATTTGGGCACAATTAGAATGTGGACAAGATCAGGACAAAGGACGCATGTTAACCAGATAATAACAGGGCTAGGGTCAACAGTGAGACAGTAAAGGATGAAGGGATACCAGGGCTGAGGATGAGACTGCACTTCTAAGGAAGTTTGCGCAGAAATATCCCCTTCCTTGAACTGTCCCTGATTGCACTCACTCTAACCCTAAAAATGGATGGACGGATATACTATCAATACCTATGGGGCTACTGCTGCATAGTGCACCATAGGAGAAGGTCTGGTGAGCACACCATAGTTAGTCTACCAAATAGAAGACCAGCTGACTGAGAGATGTTGAAAGGGAAATGGAAGATCAATYCAGGTCCTGGGAGGTGTGAAAACAAGCTGTTGTTCATCCTTATTCAGCCTGAGGGTGAAAACATGATAAGAGGATGTGGTCTCTCTCTGACAGACACATGATCCATCACAAACATGATTTGTTGTTATGTACCCTAGCCAGCCTGAGGATGATCAAGCCATAAAATGAAATAGAACAATAATGTAGTAATGACAATAATAATTGATTTAATGATTTAATAATGAAATGTATCTCTGTGAGTCAAACTAAAGGTAGACTCTCTAATAGACTCCTGAGAACAAATGGAGAAGAGTCAGTTTAGATAGTTCAGTTCAGCATTTACATATCTATAGAACTCTGAGCATCTGCCATTCTGACACATCCATAGCAAACATATTTGATATATCTCCTCTCTGAGGGGAGTCTGATTTGTTTGCTAGCTGTTGTCCATCCCTGATATATCGACTGTTCTATCCCTGATATATCGACTGAATTAAGTGTATGTTAAGGCGCCCAGCTTACATCTGACCTATCTGGTATGTGGTCAATGATGTCACATTCTTTCCCTGATGGCAAACAGAGCAGTACTGAAGAGCTATCTCATAGCTCACTGTCTCTCTGACTAGAAACGTGGGTCTGCATCCCAAATGGCACCTTATTCCCTATATAGTGCACTACTTTTAATCAGGGCCCATAGGGATCTAGTCAAAAGTAATGCACTATTTAGGAATAGGGTGCCATTTGGGAAGCACATTGTCTCTCCGACTAGAAATACTGGAACTTGATTTATGGCTAACTGCAATCAGCAAATCTGGCTTGATGAACATCTCTGACTGTGTAGTAATTTACTTCTCTGAAAGCACTGAGAATGCCAAGCAGCATTACTTGATGTCTTCACAGGTGCCAAACCAAATGCTGGGGGAGTTAAACACAAATGCCTTTCAACCTGTTAAAAGTTTTCCATTGGCAGCATGTTGGGCGGATTCTGATAAACCACGCATATGGTTATTCATCTTTTTTTCAGGAAAAGTGAAATGTCAAAAATAGTTTATGTCTCAGAGTAACCCAAAGTAATTTTTTCGACTTCTATTAGCATCGACTTAATATATTCCTCTGAGATTAATGTTCTAAATGGTTTTCATGTTTAAAGGTTTATTAGAGAAGACTTGTAAGGACTATGTTAAAGCTTTTTAATGAAAGAATGCTTGAGTCAATGGAACTTTCTCAACGCTCTCCCCCACATGTCTGAACTGAAGTGCCAGAGGACGTAACAGAAGAGGCATAAGTTCAACACAGTGCAATGGATTTTCTCTCAGCTCTTAAATCCCAACTCGATCCAACTGGGGTTTTAGGATGAATCCCTGGCGAGGAAAGCGATTATTTCCAACATTGGTAGCAGCTCAGTCACAGGTGTATCATGAAATAGTGTACTTTTTTATTTATTTAGATTTTTTAAATATATTTTTTATTAACAACAATTTTACAATACAACAATAACAATCAGCGATTTTACGGGCTCCTGACCAATTCTTCTCTTTTGTGTGTTTTTTGCGCCGATCTGAACTTTTTTTGTATATAATGTTTCCACCATCGTTTCCTATGACTGGAAAGAGCTTCTAAACATCAGAACAGCGATCACTAACATCGATTTGGATGAATATTTCTACTTCAATAAGACACGAAAAAGAAAAAGGCGGCATAATAGAGGCCGACGTGTGGGCATCCCGCACAAACTGTCGGCAAGTACATAAACGGCGTTTACCCTCTGTTCTATTGGCGAAAGTACAATCACCGGAYAACAAACAATATTTTTTAAATGTAATTTAATAAAAATGTAACCTTTATTTAACTAGGCAAGTCAGTTAAGAGCAAATTCTTATTTACAATGACAGCCTACACCAGCCAAACCTGGGCCAATTGTGCACCACCCTATGGCACTCCAAATCATGGCCAGATGTGATACAGCCTGGATTTGAACKAGGGACATTCCTGTGCCTCTTGCACGGAGATGCAGGGCCTTAAACCYCTGCGCCACTCAGGAGCACGAAATTGATGAGCTCCGTTCGAGACTATCCCATCAACGGGACCTGAAGAACTGTAATATCCTATGTTTCATCAAGTCGTGGCTGAACAAGGACATGGATAATATACATCCAGCTGTTTTTTCTATACATAGACAGGACAGAATGGGTAAGCTCAAGGGAGGAGGTGTGTGTCTCTTTGTTAACAACAGCCGGTGCGTGATCCCTAATATTAAGGAAGTCTCAAAGTTCTGCTCGCCTGAGTTAGAATACTTCATGATAAGCTGTAGACCAGGGGTACACAAGTACTATTTGAGAAGGTCCGGTCACACAAATTTCCTAGGCAGCAAAGGTCCGGATGGATAGTGTAATTTATCGGCGTAGTAACAAACCCCCGCCTCGCAACCCATGCGACCCCAAACTGTTCACACCCCTTTTGTTGGCGGGGAGAAAATGTCGCAATTTTAAAGCTAATTCCCTGCAATTCTACACATTTTACTTGGGGCAGAAGTTTTTGTTGCTGTTTTAAAGCTAATTTCCTGCAATTCTATGCATTCTTCCATGTCTTATGTGTGTTTATATGATACCAGGGGTCGAAGCCTGACAGAGTAAAAAAAAAAAATGTAGCAAACCAAAAGAAGTGTTATTTATAATTTTTTTAATGTGGGAGGGGGGGGGACCTGCAGTACGTATTGACCCCGTTCTGGGTCTGGATCCGGTCTGTGGTCCGCCAGTTGAGTATGGAGGCTGTAGACTATACTATTTACCAAGAGAGTGTTCATCTATATTTTTCGTAGCTGTCTATTTACCACCACAAACCAATGGTGGCACTAAGAACGCACTCAACGAGCTGTATAGGGCCATAAGCAAAGAAGAAAATGCTCAACCAGAGGCGACACTCCTAGTGGCACTCCTAGGGGCCGGTAATTTTAATGCAGGAAAACTGAAATCCGTTTTATCTCATTTCTACCAGCATGTCACTAGAGGCGAAAAAAACTCTCAATCACCTTTACTTCACAACCAGAAGCAATGGATAACAGGCAACATCCATTCTGAGCTAAAGTCTACAGCTGACACTTTCAAGGAGCGGGACACTAATCCAGACGCTTATAAGAAATCCCGCTACGCCCTCCGACGAACCATCAAACAGGAAAAGCATCAATACAGGACTAAGATCGAATCCTACTACACCGGCTCTCACGCTAGTCGGATGTGGCAGGGCTTGTAAACCATCACGGATAACAAATGGAATCCTACCAATGAGCTGCCCAGTGACGGAAACCTACCAGACAAGCTAAATGCCTTCTATGCTTGATAAATGCCTTCTACAGCAGCAGCTGTTCCGGGCGACTGTGTGATCACGTTTTCTGTAGCCGATGTGAGTACGACCTTTAAACAGGTTAACATTCACAAGGCCACAGGGCCAGACGGATCACCAGGACGTGTACTCAAAGTATGCGCTGACCAGCTGGCAAGTGTCTTCGCTGAGATTTTCAACCTCTCCCTGACCCATTTTGTAATACCTACATGTTTCAAGCAGACCACCCTAGTCACCGTGCCCAAGAACACCAAGGTAGCCTGTCTAAATGACTATCGCCCCGTAGCACTCACATCTGTAGCCATGAAATGCTTTGAAAGGCTGGTCAAGGCTCACATCAACACCATCATCCCATTCACCCTGGACCCACTCCAATTCGCATACCGCTCCAACAGATCCACAGATGATGCAATATCTATTGCACTCCACAGTGCCCTTTCCCACCTGGAGAAGAGGAACACCTATGTGATAATGCTGTTCATTGATTACAGCTCAGCGTTCAACGCCATAGCACCCTCCAAGCTCATCACTTAGTTAAGAACCCTGGGACTCAACACCTCCCTTTGCAACTGGATCCTGGACTTCCTGAAGGACCCCCCTCAGGTGGTGAGGGTAGGCAACAACACATCCGCTACGCTGACCCTCAACACGGGGGCCCCTCAGGGGTGCGTGCTTAGTCCCCTTCTGTACTCCCTGTTCACCCACGACTGCGTGCCCGTGCACGACTCCAACACCGTCATTAAGTTTGTCGACGTCACTACGGTGGTAGGCCTTATCACTGACAACAATGAAACAGCCATGAGGCGGTAAAGATTTGGCATGGGCCCTATCAGATCCTCCAAAATGTCTACAGCTGCACCATTGAAAGCATCTTGACTGGCTGCATCACCGCTTGGTATGGCAACTGCTTGGCATCTGACCGCAAGGCGCTACAGAGGGTAGTGCGTACAGCCCAGTACATCACTGGGGGCCAAGCTCCCTGCCATCCAGGACCTCTATATCAGGCGGTGTCAGAGGAAGGCCCTAAAAATCGTCAAAGACTCCAGCCACCCAAGTCATAGACTGTTCTCTCTGCTACCGCACGCAAGCGGTAGTGATGCAACAGGACCCTGAACAGCTTCTTACCCGAAGCCATAAGACTGTACTGCTGAGCGATTAACCAACATTTCTTTGGGGGAGGGGGCTTGTGAGCCCAACAAGCCGTTTCTCTAGGGAGATATCAAATAATTCACGACAGAAATCTGAGAAATCAAGTAAAAAACTATGTGGTATGCTCGGCTGAAAGGAGTTGTAGTTTCAATTAAGCAAATATTTAATCTAGAAACGTGGTAATTAACGACAATGACCATAATTCATTGTGGCAGTTTTTTCCAGCTCAGAGACGGATCAGGAAGAGGCGAAGTGAGAGGTTTCATCTTGCCAAAATCTGTCCACAATAAGCCCAATGCGTTTCTATGGGTTTATTTTGGACTTAACGATGTCGCTTGCCTTCCCGCCTTTGTGACAACGACTCCCATTGTTCGGGCATAGACATGAGCATCTCGTCATTGTATACTGATCTCTGGACAAATACACTTTTATGCCTGCTTCATTAGGTTAGATATGCACCGACCGCATAGACTGCATGAGAGAGGAATGTTGCTTACACAACACAGTGAGGAGAGGGACAGAGACAGTTTGTGAAACAACCTGGTCTCAGAGCATTTCATATTATTCTGTATGTAAAATCACTCATATCCGTACAGAGATCTGTTACATTTTGCATGGTGTATTTTAATTTGTGGATGTCCATCACCATTTTGAATGATAAGTTACAAATACAATTTTATTTGAACGTCATACAGTGCATTCGGAAAGTCTTCAGACTGCTTGACTTTTTACACATTTTGTTACCTTACATCCTTATTCTAAAATGTGTTAAATAGTCATCAATCTAGACACAATACCCTATAATGACAAAGCAAAAACAGGTTTTTAGAAATTTGTGCAAATTTATAACAAATGATAATAACTGAAATATCACATTTACATACATATTAATATGGGCCTTGACTATATTGTTATTACAGGTTGTGTGCGTTATCTGGACTCTTTGTCAAAGTAATATATTAGAACCCTTTTTAACTTATCAGTGGCACTTCCATTTCTATAGAAACCAACCCCACCAACACACATACAGTACAGTAGCCTACAGTTTGAACACACACTCGTTGAGTTCAGAGGGCACAAGAGTACACCTGTTTTTCCAGCGGAAGTCATCCTCCATTCTTCTTGTCCCCTTCAAGAGAAGACTAAGAGCAGAATGATCAAGCCTCAACCTGGTTGGGGTTTACGCAGCCAAAAGGTTTAGGGGTTGGGAAAAGGTCACGCAGCCAAAAGGTTTAGGGGTTGGGAAAAGGTAATGTTCACAGAAAGTGACTAAGATATCTCCTATGATAGAAACCAGTATTAATGGCAAGGTATGAAGAATTAGCTGCAGGCAAACACCTGTCTTATTGATGCAATGTTTATTAACCTGTCTCTGGCACTTATCTCTTTTTATCAAACATAAAAATAAATCTCTGTGGGAGTGCTGACAGCTGCTGAAACATCAGGTAATTCATTTTTATCAAGTGTTACATTGGATGCCTGAAATAGCAATGTGTACAACAATATGTCATGACATATATAAAAGTCGCGACTCGTCATTCAGGGCAGGTGGGGCAGAGTCCCACCTGTTTTGAGCCCCACCTGTTAAGCAAATAAAATCTATAATGGTTTTTGCGACTGCACCTGAAGAAACTTTCAAAGTTCTTGACATTTTCCAGATTGACTGACCTTCACGTCTGACCTTCAAGTAATGATGGACTGTCATTTCTCTTTGACTATTTGAGCTGTTCTTGCCATAATATGGATGTGGTCTTTTACCAAATAGGGCTATCTTACGTATACAACCCCTACCTTGTCACAACACAACTGATTGGCTCAAATGCATTAAGGAAATAAATTCCACAAATGAACTGTTAACATGGCACACCTGTTAATTGAAATGCATTCTAGGTGACTACCTCATGAAGCTGGTTGAGAGAATGCCAAGAGTGTGCAAAGCTGTCATCGAGGCAAAGAGTGGCTACTTTGAAGAATCTAAAATCTAAAATATATTAGGATTTGTTTAACACTTTTTTGGTTACTACATGATTCCATATGTGTTATTTCATAGTTTTGATGTCTTCACTATTATTCTACAATGAGTAGCTGTGTCCAAAATGTTGACTGGTAGTGCATATATTCTTTTGGGGGGGGGGGCCTGTTTTGCATGTTATTTTGGCATTAATACGTATCAGTTTGCAAATGTAAAAAATCTATAAAAAATAATTGAGCTAATAAAGCCGCATACAAACTTGTTCTATTTTTTGCTTTCTTGAGTAAGGCAGTTCCAAAATGCAGGTGTTTCAGCCTAGCTCAGTGCTTTCTGTGGTGGTGGGGCAGCCAATGGAAAATACGGAGTGTAGAGGTTGGTAATGTTCTCTAGTTGCGCTGTGATTGGCTCAGTGTTCTTTCACTCATGGGGACACTACGTCACCACAAAATCTAAGGGTAGAGCTCGAAAATTCAAGCCCCTTGGGTGCTGCCATAGAGTTACGTTAGAAGTACCATCCAAGAAGGCTCAAGGTCACTGGCCACAGATAAAATGACATCAAATCACGTTATATCTACAGTATCTTTGATTGGACTGGTCAACATCATACTTTCAAAATCTTAGCTAGTAAGCTAGCAGTCATCATCATGAATCAAGTCGACAATCTACTGGCAATCCTTTTCAATCCTTGTCATATGAAGAGAAATAATGAAATAAAAGTATCGGTGCTCATTGGCCATTGGACATAAACATTACACAACAAGTTGGAAATCGCAAATTCAACAATGAGTGGTTTGGAAGGAATCAGTGGCTAACGGCAAACATTGCAAAGCAATCACTAGCCTGCTATTCAGTGGAGTGGGTGTGTGGTCCCAAGCTTCTCTAGTATAGGGGGCAGCATTTTCACGTTTGGATGAAAAGCATACCCAAATTCAACTGCCAGCTGCTCATCCCCAGAAGATAAGATATGCATATGATTAGTAGATTTGGATAGAAAACACTCTGACGTTTCTAAAACTGTTTGAATCATGTCTGTGAGTATAACAGAACTTATTTAGCAGGCGAAACCCCGAGGACAAACCATTCAGATATGTATTTTTTGAGGTGACTCTCTTTTCAATGGGATTTCATTGGGAATACAGATTTCTAATTGACCTTCTTGCAGTTCCTACCGCTTCCACTGGATGTCAACAGTCTTTAGAAATTGGTTGAGMTTTTTTTCTTTGTGTAATGAAGAAGTACGGCCATCTTGAACGAGGGTCACTGGAAGTGTACTGTTAGTTAGAGGCGCGTGACCAGAAAGCTAGCTACAGTTTGTTTTAATCCTGTATTGAACACAGATCATCCCGTCTTAAATTTTATCGATTAATTACGTAAAAAAATACCTAAAGTTGTATTACAAAAGTAGTTTGAAATGTTTTGGCAAAGTTTACAGGCAACTTTTGAGATATTTTGTAGTCACGTTTCACAAGTTAGAACCGGTGTTTTTCTGGATCAAACGCGCCAAATAAATGGGCATTTTGGATATATATCGACGGAATTAATCGAACAAAAGGACCATTTGTGATGTTCATGGGACATATTGGAGTGCCAACAACAGAAGCTTGTCAAAGGTAAGGCATGAATTATATTTTTATTTCTGCGTTTTGTGTCGCGCCTGCAGGGTTGAAATATGCTTCTCTCTCTTTGTTTACTCTGTTGCTATCCTCAGATAATAGCATCGTTTGCTTTCGCCGAAAAGCCTATTTGAATTCTGACATGTTGGCTGGATTCACAACCAGAGTAGCTTTAATTTGGTATCTTTCATTTGTGATTTAATGAAAGTTTGATTTTTATAGTAATTTCTTTGAATTTGGCGCTCTGCATTTTCTCTGGCTTTTAGCCAAGTGAGACAGTAGCGTCCCGCCTAAACTCCGTTTTATGGATATAAATATGAACTTTACCGAACAAAACATACATGTATTGTGTAACATGAAGTCCTATGAGTGTCATGTGATGAAGATCATCAAAGGTTAGTGATTCATTTTATCTCTATTTCTGCTTTTTGTTACTCCTCTCTTTGGCTGGAAAAATGGCTGTGTTCCTCTGTGACTTGGCTCTGACCTAACATAATTGTTTGGTGTGCTTTCGTTGTAAAGCCTATTTGAATTCTGACATGTTGGCTGGATTCACAACAAGTGTAGCTTTGATTTGGTATCTTTCATGTGTGATTTCATGAAAGTTAGATTTTTATAGTAATTTATTTGAATTTGGCACTCTGCATTTTTTAWATTTTTTWWATTTAATTTATTTTAATTTTATCCCATTTTCTCCCCAATTTTCGTGGTATCCAATCGCTAGTAATTACTATCTTGTCTCATCGCTACAACTCCCGTACGGGCTCGGGAGAAACGAAGGTCGAAAGCCATGCGTCCTCCAAAGCACAACCCAACCAA
>NC_036853.1:5397764-5437990 GCF_002910315.2 Salvelinus sp. IW2-2015
CAAATCAAATGTATTTATATAGCCCTTCTTACAGCAGTTGATATCTCAAAGTGTGTACAGAAACCCAGCCTAAAACCCAAACAGCAAGCAATGCAGGTGTAGAAGCACGGTGGCTAGGAAAAACTCCCTAGAAAGGCCAAAACCTAGGAAGAAACCTAGAGAGGAACCAGGCTATGAGGGGTGGCCAGTCTTCTTCTGGCTGTGCCGGGTGGAGATTATAAACAGAACATGGCCAAGATGTTCAAATGTTCATAAATGACCAGCATGGTCAAATAATAATAATCACAGTAGTTGTCGAGGGTGCAGCAAGTCAGCACTCAGGAGTAAATGTCAGTTGGCTTTACATAGCCGATCATTAAGAGTATCTCTACCGCTCCTGCAGTCTCTAGAGAGTTGAAAACAGCAGGTCTGGGACAGGTAGCACGTCCAGTGAACAGGTCAGGGTTCCATAGCCGCAGGCAGAACAGTTGAAACTGGAGCAGCAGCACGGCCAGGTGGACTGGGGACAGCAAGGAGTCATCATGCCAGGTAGTCCTGACGCATTGGTCCTAGGGCTCAGATCCTCCGAGAGAGAGAGAGAGAAAGAGAGAATTAGAGAGAGCATGCTTAAATTCACACAGGACACCGGATAAGACAGGAGAAGTACTCCAGATATAACAAACTGACCCTAGCCCCCCGACACATAAACTACTGCAGCATAAATACTGGAGGCTGAGACAGGAGGGGTCAGGAGACACTGTGGCCCCATCCGATGATACCCCCGGACAGGGCCAAACAGGAAGGATAGAACCTCACCCACTTTGCCAAAGCACAGCCCCCACACCACTAGAGGGATATATCTTCAACCACCAACTTACCATCCTGAGACAAGGCCGAGTATAGCCCACAAAGATATCCGCCACGTCACAACCCAAGGGGGGGCGCCAACCCAGACAGGAAGATCACGTCAGTGACTCAACCCACTCAAGTGACGCACCCCTCCTAGGGACGGCATGAAAGAGCACCAGTTAGCCAGTGACTCAGCCCCTGTAATAGGGTTAGAGGCAGAGAATCCCAGTGGAGAGAGGGGAACCGGCCAGGCAGAGACAGCAAGGGCGGTTCGTTGCTCCAGAGCCTTTCCGTTCACCTTCACACTCCTGGGCCAGACTACACTCAATCATATGACCCACTGAAGAGATGAGTCTTCAGTAAAGACTTAAAAGTTGAAACCGAATGCTAAGACTACACAATTAAGCGTGCGTAAATGGAACATAATTCCTTATTTATGCACTTTTCTCTCTAGCGTATTCTGACCTTGAATTTAAGCATGAGAATAGCGTGATGTTCACCTGCTATTCGTTTTGGGTGGAGATTGAATAAATGAAGGTGTGGCGGAGATATGTCTATAGATACTCCGTATTCTGACCTTGACTTAATTCCCTAATAATTCCACCACCTTTACACACGAGGAAACCGTGAATAAGGTCTAGTAGCCCATAATCGTCTAAGCCCTGTCTAAGCCCTGTCTAAGCCCTGTCTAAGCCCTGTCTAAGCCCTGTCTAAGCCCTGTCTAAGCCCTGTCTAAGCCAAGGGAGGGGAGGTTCTACTGAACTATATGGAATTGTTTTAAGAAGGTCATACCAAGGATTATTTAGCTATTTCATTCTGAATTTTAAGAACCCTTGAACTATACATTTTTTAAATAATAATATTTGATTAAACATTTTATTTGGCCATACTGATATTAGCCCATACAAACACATTGAATAACAAATTCACTACATGGAACAACAAATAGTCCCCAAAGAATAATCTGGTCAATTTTTCTGTCCTATATCTTAGAGATATGTATTTAGCCACTTATTTTTGGCAGTAAACACAGTAAACAAATATTTTCAACTGGTACCGGGGGACCATCAGATGATTCTTGTGAGGCCTGTGGGCGTTCTCGAGCAAAACATTAGTGTGAAGACCAAACAGTTGGCAGATCGGCTGTACCGACTTCAGACAAGTCCCAAGACACTTGTGGGGGTCATAGAGAAAAACGAGAACACCATCGTGTTCATGAGAGTCTCATCTTTCCATAATAGTTTGTATGCCAAACCGTTCGGACGCTACAGATGATTTAAAAATAAGTAATATCTAGCTTAAACTGATGGATTTTGATGGGGACTTTATTATGCTCATTAGATTTCTGCGCGGACGTAGACCTTAGGGTTCCAAGTGGAAAAAGCATCTACTTTCTACATTCTCCATGCAACATGTAATTTACAACTTGATAAGAGATTTTGATAAGAGCTAGGTAAATGAGTAKTCGGTTTGGATAAGGGAATTGTGAACATAAATTACATTTGTTTTAGATAATCGCTGGAGACAAATGTACAATCAGTCATATGGCAGCAAACTGAAGCATATCAACATATTTCCCACTGTAAAGTTTATGAAATGCTGTGCCATTATGCATKGTTTTTATTGTAATGGCCTTTTAATTGTAATTGCCTTTTAACTTGCAGCAATGGGCACCCTCGAATGTCTTAATTATATAGGTTACCTCAACATTCTCAGATTCCTATTAATACCATGTTAAATATTAGCCACTGTCTGTATAGAACGTCAGTAGGCCTAAAAACAACAAATATTCAACTGCCAATTTACTGTTAGAAAGGGGGATATCTAGTCAGTTGTACAACTGAATGACTTCAACTGAAAKGTGTCTTCCGCATTTAACCCAACCCCTCTGAATCGGAGAGGTGCAGGGGTCTACCATAATCGACATCCACGGCGCCCGGGGAACAGTGGGCTAACTGCCTTGCTCAGGGGTAGAACCACAGATTTTTACCTTGTCAGCTCAGGGATTCGATCCAGCAACTTTTCGGTTACTGGGCCAACGGTCTAACCACTAGGCTACCTTCAGTTGGTATAGCCTACATTATCATTGCATTTAAATACATTGTTTCATTTACCTTCATTTGTTTCCTTTGTAAATGCAGCCAGGGACATGTGGTTGTTGCTGAGGATCATTAGTAACAGTTGATAATATAAAAAAGACATGTAGGCTAATTAAATCATTTTGGAGTGGAGCGCAGACTATGTCTTAACAGTTTGAACCATGCATGGCACAATACTTGGCTGTGTAATCACACAGTTCCATGGTTAGTGCAMGCAATAGACGAGGGTATAGCCTACTATTTTACACTGTTCTCCCTATTATAATTCTATGTACACTAATCTTCCAACATTACCATGGGTTGAAGAACTGAATGTGGTAATTTTCAGAATGAATCAAACCAGCGTTTTCTTTCTTTCGTGCGTTAAGGCTCTCCATACCTGTTTTTTATGATTCATAAATACTTTCCTAAACCTAAATAATCTACAAGATCAGAGTATTTTTTAAATCTACCAATTGGTGCTGAAACTGAGACATATATTTAGATGGCTTTCTTTGATCCCTAAAATTCTGAACCTGTTCTCTCGATATGTTGTATTCAATGTCCATAGACATGGAATCACTGGTCACTTTCATAATGGAACACTGGTCACTTTAATAATGTTTACATACTGTTTTACTCATTTCATATGTATATACTGTATTCTTGTCACGTTCTGACCTTAGTRCCTTTTTTATGTCTTTATTTTAGTTGGTCAGGGCYTAAGTTGGGGTGGGCATTCTATGTTGTTTTTCTAGGTTTTGTTCTGTGGGTTATATTTCTAGGTGTTTGGCCTGGTGTGGTTCCCAATCAGAGGCAGCTGTTTATCGTTGTCTCTGATTGGGAGCCATATTTAGGTAGCCTGTTTTCTATTGTGTTTTGTGGYTGGTTGTTTCCGTTTCAGTGTTTGCACCATTCGGGACTGTGTCGGTTTTCATTTGATTCGCTTGTTCTTTTTTTGTATTCATTCTCGATTAAACATTTATTATGGATACGTACCACGCTGCATTTTGGTCCTCCTCTCCTTCCACCAACGAAAGCCGTTACAATTCTAGTCAATGCCACTCTGACATTGCTCGTCCTAATATTGATATTTTTCTCACTTACATTATTTTACATTTAGATTGTGTGTATTGTTGTGAATTGTTAGACACTACTGCACTGTTGGAGCTAGGAACACAAGCATTTTGCTACACCCGCAATCTGCTAAATATGTGTATGATTTGAGTCTGTCGACAAAATTCAAACTAAATGGTACACCATATTTAAAGGGATCGATTTAGATACATGTACTGACAGGCATGCTTAAGAAATGCGTAGTTTCCTAAATCGGAATTGGGCCCTTGTTAAATAGGTCATAGAGCCAAATAGACACTAATAATGTATCAACATTAGTAGTTAAGGACTTACCTTAAAACAAGAGTTCCATTCTCAACCCAAACTATAGTGGACCTGATGGAGTGAGTAAGTAAGTGAGTGAGAGAGAGAGGGTGAGTGAGTGAGAGAGAGAGGGTGAGTGAGTGAGAGAGGGTGAGTGGCAGAGAGAGAGAGCGAGAGAGATTGTTGAGAGGATTGAGTAGGAAGTGACACTTGAGTACTGGTGAGGTGACCATTAGTGCAGTAGTATGGAAGCCTTGGACAAACCACAAAAACTGGCAAGGAGAACCAAACGTTCATTAACACTGTTTTGTGCTTGTTGATCCTGAGACATAGGGCTCTATAAAAACCGATAGCCAGGTTTCCTGGATCAAGTCAAAATGACATTCTTTCCGTGCAGTAAGAAAGCTTGACCTGATATACAATTGTTTATTTTTGTTTCAATACTGTAAATAGTGATAGTTGCATATATCAATCTAACCACATTCCCGCAGCACAAAAGTCATGCTTTAAAAAAAATATGTTTTAACTTCTACCGGGTTGGGTTGAATGGGGGTCTTACGGAAGTTTATATATTTTKACCACCAACTGGGGCTCCTGGGGGAGCGGTCTGACTGGCGGAYAGGAAACCTTTGATGGTTCCTAAAATTTCAAATAAAATAAAATCAAATGTTATTTGTCACATACACGTGTTTAGCAGATGTTATTGCGGGTGTAGCGAAATGCTTGTGTTTCTTGCTCTAACAGTGCAGTAATATCTAACAGTGATATCTAACAATTTCACAACAATACACACAAATCTAAAGTAAAGGAATGGAATTAAGAATATAAACATTTTGGCGAGCAATGTCAGAGCGGCATAGACTTAGATACAGTAGAATAGGATAGAATATGGTAAATACATATGAGATGAGTAATGCAAAATATGTAAACATTATTAAAATGTCTAGTGTTTAATTATTAAAGTGGCCAGTGATTCCAAGTCTATGTATATAGGGCAGCAGCCTCTAATGTGCTAGTGATGGCTATTTAACAGAATTTAACAGTCTGATGGCCTGGAGATAGAAGCAGTTTTTCAGTATCTCGGTCCCAGCTTTGATGCACCTGGTACAGACCTCACCTTCTGGATGATTGCGGGGTGAACAGAAAGTGGCTCGGGTGGTTGTTGTCCTTGATCTTTTTGGCCTTCCTGTGACATCGGGTGCTGTAGGTGTCCTGGAGGGCAGGTAGTTTGCCCCCGGTTTTGCGTTGGGCAGACCAAATTTCTTCTGCCTCCTGATTTTGAAGAGCTGCTGTTGCGCCTTCTTCACCACACTGTCTGTGTGGGTGGACCATTTCAGTTTGTCACTGATATGTACACAGAGGAACTTGAAGCTMTCCACCTTCTCCACTGCGGTCTCGTCGGTGTGGATAGGGGGGTGCTCCCTCTGCTATTTCCTGAAGTCCAGAATCAACTCCTTAGTTTTGTTGATGTTGGGTGAGAGGTTATTTTACTTTTACACTCCCAGGGCCCCCACCTCCTCCCTGTAGGCCTGGGCAACTCCAGCCTTCAGGGGCCTGATTGGTGTCACACTTTTGCCCCAGCCCCAACTAACACACCTGACTCCAATAATCAACTAATCATGATCTTCAGTTAAAAATGCAATTAGTTTAAATCAGGTCTGTTTGCTAGGGATGGGGGAAAAGTGTGACACCAATCAGGAATTGGAATTGCCCAGGCCTGCTGTAGGCTGTCTCGTCATTGTTGGTAATCAGACCTACTACTGTTGTGTTGTCTGCAAACTTGATGATTGAGTTGGAGGCGTGCGAGGCCACGCAGTCATGAGTGAAAAGGGAGTACAGGAGGGGGCTGAGAACGCATCATTGTGGGGCCCTAGTGTTGAGTATCAGCGAAGTGGAGGTGTTTTTTCCTACCTTCACCACCTGGGGGGCGGCCCGTCAGGAAGTCCAGGACCCAGTTGCACAGGGCGGTGTTCAGACCCAGGGCCTCAAGCTTAATGGTGAACTTGGAGGGTACTATGGTGTTGAATGCTGAGCTATAGTCAATTAATTTGCACCGATAAATGGGGCCATTGGTCCAAACAACAGTGGAAAGGTTTGAGTGTTTCTCATCATCTACTATACAGAGAATTCTGCCTCTGAGTATAGCTAAAGTATAACCTAAAGTCACCTCAACTGCAACAGAGCTGTGAGGTGGGTTTAAGGACACACACTTGCTCCACTCTGAGGAACAATGTAACTTTGAGACTATGGCCAATACAAATATATTGTTTTATTATGGTAAGTTATTCATTTTAGATCATTGCAGGATACTACTGTCGTTTTTTCACAATAAGTGGTAGTGACAGGGAAATATGATTAGGTTACTGTTAGCAAAAAGCAAAGCCCRGCTCTGCGGTTCACCACGTCATTTAAACATTTTGGATGCCAACTGAACAAAAACTCTGTAAAGTATAAAAATATGATTAAAAAAAACATGAGAATGGTTTAAGCTCCCATTCTCATAGGTATCAACAGAGAGAAGATCAGTGCTGAAATTAAGCTACTACATTATATTCCAGTGGGAAGGCATTCTGTATTTTTCTGTTTTGTTGCTAAACAACSAAACCGTCTACTTGCCAAGGAACAGAGCGTGTCACAATAAAAGAAAAAGCTAACCCAACTTTCCACAAGCACTCAATGTTGCTTTCTGAAGACTATGTAAATGCATTTCCATTATCACTATTACCACGAAGGAATGGGCTTTCTTGTGTCTTTACCTCAGTTAACCTGACCTGGCAGGATAAGGGTCTGCCCATGTGTTTTCCCTCCATCTTCAATTGCAACACTCAAAGCACATTGTAGGTTGCGTACACTCTAAAGCAGCAATGTTTTCCTGATTAAGCTTCTTTTAGGTGATACTGGGGGATCCCTGTTGTCATGTGTTGCTGCCTTGCTATGTTGTTGTCTTAAGTCTCTCTTTATGTAGTGTTGTGTTGTCTTTCTTGTCATGATGTGTGTTTTGTACTATATTTATATGTTATTTATTTTACATTTTTAATCCCAGCCCCCGTCCCCGCAGGAGGTCTTTTGCCTTTTGGTAGGCCGTCATTGTAAATAAGAATATGTTCTTAACTTAATAAATAAAATCTAGATGGAGCACAAACAAACTGCTATTTCAAACAGCCACCTGATGCCTGATAATGATTACTGGGTAGTTTGTGTGGTTGTAAAACGCACCATGGGGAAACAGTCTGGTCAACAAGCTGGTTCTGATTACATGCCTTGTCCTCACACACAGATAGAGCTGCCATTTTAGCCTCCTGAAAAAATTGCCCTTTTGATTGGTGGCAAAAAGTAAATACATATATTTCAGTCTCTTTTCTCTGTTGTAACTTTAAACATAACAAAGTGCCTATCAAACTAGAAAAAATATATTGAAAAAGAGCTGCTGCGCTCCTCCTGCATGAGCTAGACTACCTACTGGTGTCAAGCGGTGAGTTTGAAATGAATACGGCAGGTTATTTTGGAATTCCTAGCATGTTTCTTCTAACGGTCAGGGGCAGGGATGAGGCAAATACAGTTTTACTGTTTGTCACTAGCAAAACAAATTAAAAATAAAGTAAAGACTAGTTATGTTGTTTCAACAGCATAGCCTAGCTAACTAGCTGCTAACTGGCTTTTAACTAACTTCCTTTCAGCTGTGGTTTTAGCTTGCTTAGCCTAGGCTAAGGACTTAGGCTCTTCATTTGACCACTCTTTTGTTGCAGCAGGAAATGGAAACTTGTAGTGTATTTGAGTTTTGAAAAGGCTTCTAAAGTTTGTKATTTCCACTTTGAAATGTCATACTTGATTTGCCCAAACTAAAAATGTATCAACCCCTCCAAAAATGTCCATTATAATCCACATAATAATTCACATTTCTGTTGCTGCAGGATTATTTTCCTGCTGTAGCAAACTGGTTCAAATTAATATCCTACATCTGCATTTGCACACAAGAAAAAGACAAAATAATGTGATGGCGAGAATTAAAAGACATGCAGGAGAGGTAAAACTACCCCTAAGGGGCTCATAAGTAGTGAGTACTGTGTATACTACTGTTTATTCAGCCTGCGCTAGTTGACGTCCGAAAATGATTCTCTAATGCTGTTTTGTTGGCTGAAGTTATTCCGCACAGCAAAAATATACAGTTGAAGTCGGAAATTCACATACACTTAGGATGGAGTCATTAAAACTAGTTTTTCAACCACTCCACAAATTTCTTGTTAACAAACTATAGTTTTGGCAAGTCGGTTAGGACATCTTCTTTTTCATTACACAAGTCATTTTTCCAATAATTGTTTACAGACAGAATATTTAACTTATAATTGACTGTATCACAATTCCAGTGGGTCAGAAGTTTACATACACTAATTTGACTGTGCCTTTAAACAGCTTGTAAAATTCCAGAATATTATTTCATGGCTTTAGAAGCTTCTGATAGGCAAATTGACATAATTTGAGTCAATTGGAGGTGTACCTGTGGATGTATTTCAAGACCTACCTTCAAACTCAGTGCCTCTTTGCTTGACATCATGGGAAAATCTAAACGCATCATGTAAAGTGTTGGTCCCATGTTAATTGAGCTGAAATGAAAGATTTCAGAAATTGTCCATACGCATGAAAGCTTTTTTCTCTCCAATGTCGTGCACAATTTTTTTTACATCCCTGTTAGTCAGCATTTCTTCTTTGCCAAGATAATCCATCCACCTGACAGATGTGGCATATCAAGAAGCTGATTAAACGGCATGATCATTACACAGGTGCACCTTGTGCTGGGTACAATAAAAGTCCACTCTAAAATGTGCAGTTTTGTCATACAACACAATGCCACAGATATCTCAAGTTGAGGGAGTGCGGAATTGGCATGCTGACTGCAGGAATGTCCATCAGAGCTGTTGCCAGAGAATGTAATCTTAATTTAACTACCGTAAGCCGCCTCCAATGTCGTTTTTGAGAATTTGGCAGTACATCCAACCGGCCTCACAACCGCAGACCACGTGTATGGCGTCGTGTGAGGGAGCGGTTTGCTGATGTCAATGTTGTGAACAGAGTGCCCCTTGCTGGTGGTGGAGTTATGGTATGGGCAGGCATAAGCTACGGACAATGATCATAACTGCGTTTTATCGATGGCCCATTTTAAATTGACTGATTTCCTGAAATGAACTGTAACTCGTTCAAATATTTGACATTGTTGCATTTATTTTAGTTTGTTGTTGTTTGTTTCAAATGACAGGTGTGGTCAGTTCAAAACAGAAGTTAGACAGAACGATCAAAACATAATATAAATCATTATTTAGACACCTAAGCCATAGCCTGAAGTGTATTGAAGTGCACAGACTGTGGGGCGATAAAGGCTGTGTGTATAAGTCCTCAAATACTGTTTGTGCAGTAAATCATATTTTCACTAAAGTCAATCATGTTTTTCATGAGAACTGACAGAATAAACACGTCAAAGAAACCTTTGGAGTCGTAACTGCTTGACATACTCATAAACACATGAGATACCGCTTGGCAACCGTGACACCTTTACCTGTATCAGAACTCAGAAGACCAGATGCAGACAGCTAGAGTCACAAACGTTTATTGACCCAAACAGGGGGCAGGCAAAAGGCAGGTCAAAGGCAGGCAGAGGTCCGTAATCCAGGGCAGTCAATAAGGTACAGAACAGCAGGCAGGCTCAGGGTCAGGGCAGGCAGAGGTTCGTAAAGGGGTCAGAGTCAGGTAAGTACAGATGGGCAGGAAGGCTCAGGGTCAGGGCTGACAGGCTCATGGTCAGGGCAGGCAGAAGTGGGGAAACTTGGAAACAGAARTTGAGAAAGCAGGGAGACAGGAAAATACGCTGGTAAGACTGGACAAGACGAACTGGTAACAGACAAACAGAGAACACAGGTATAAATACARTGGGGATAATGGGGAAGATGGGCGACACCTGGAGGGGGGAGGAGACAAGCACAAACACAGGTGAAACAGATCAGGGTGTGACAACCTGTTTTGGAAACCTTTTTTAGGACTAACATAATTGTCTGTTTCCCAAATGGTACCCTATTCCCATTATAGTGCACTACTTTTGAGCAGGGCCCATAGGGAATAGGGTATCATTTGGGATGTAGCTCAGTATACTCCTTCTGCAAAATGCTGATTACTGCAGGGAACATCTCATCCTATTTTTTTTTTTTTACAGTGGAAGTCAGTTTGCCAAAAACGGAGTGAGAGGGGAAAATATGGTCTGTTTCATATGGAATCTGAATCCTTCTGAGATTTCTGGTGCATCTGCACATCAAATARATAATTTTGTCACCCTGGGAGACAAACATTCAGTCAAGGGATGAACGGATTCTCAAACTTCATTGGCTGGCTGCATCTTTCCACTTTTCCACCACATGAATGATTGGAAGACTTTGTGAGATGGTTTCATGCAGCAAGCTAACCTTAGAATTATTTAACAGAGTCAAAGTTAATGAGATTTTTCTTGTTGAATAATCTTTTCCAAACTTGTTCAATGGTCAGGATAAAATGTATGTARTGTATCATCAACTTCAATATGAATTGTCTCTTATATCAATGCTGGACATGATGGATATTACACGTTTATGGAAAGAAACACGCGGAAATGAAGATGACAGAGAAGAATTCGACAGTGACTGCAGGGATTGCCTGGGGAGATTATCAGCTATATTCTGGAGTCAAGTGAAAGGAAAACAGACACCATGGCATGAATGCATTTGATAATGCACTGAGAAGTCAAAGTTTGTGATGTGGAAGACATTGAAATGCATTGAAATMAGTCATTATATCATTCCAAAAACGTCTGAAACCCTACCTTTTCAAAGAGTATCTTAAATAAGAGATCTCAGTCGTATTCCCCCCCATAAAAAAAGAAAAGAACAAAAAGCTTGCGCTTGTATTTTCCTACCAGAACTGACTTTGCTGATAACTTCTTCATTGAGGAAAAATGTACTACGACTGTGATATGTGGTTGTCCCACCTAGCTATCTTAATATGAATGCACTAACTGTAAGTCGCTCTGGATAATAGTGTCTGTTAAATGACTAAAATGTAAACATAATTGTAAAACAAGAAGTGGGTAATACATATGTCTCTGTTTAGGAAGTGTCCATCTTGCAGTACTTAGTACCAGGAGTTGGTATTGATTTGAATTGAAAAGATTGGAAAACTACACACACACAGTTTGACAAACCTGAACTTCCTGGAATCGTGGCCCGTTTGTGGCTCTTGTCAACAAAGKTGAAAATAACCTCAGTACTATCTTCCATAGAAACAACAACTTCAAGGTCTGGAGACTCCGTTTGTTAACTGAGGTGGAAAAAACTGCTACAGCACAGTGACGAGTCCCCTTGAAGGGCAGAATCTCAAGGCAGTGACATGTGTAGGTCCAACAGACAAAATAAACTGACTTGTTTCCATTCCATTTGTGTTAACTTTGAAACAAGAGGAGTCTTTTATTTGCATGAAATATTCTGTGAATAGGAAAACCAAACAGAAAATCATCTCCCCTCTTCTATTATTAGACAAMATTAATTTCTCCCTTGATAGGTAGTTTTGAGGGAGTTTTCTATTTTTACCTTGATGTTTTTGAGTACAAAGTATTTTGGGTTCTGTTGAACTGTTACATACTATGGATATGRTACAGATGTATTATCTTAATTTGATCAGTTTCTCACAGCAGGAATATAATCCTGAAGCAACAGGAAATATGAATTATTATGTGGATTATATTTAATGGACATTTTCGTAGGGGTAGATACATTTTTCGTAGGGGAAAATCTAGTCTGAAATTTCAGTGTAAATGACGAATTTCAGAAGCTTTTTTAAACCTTAAATACACTACAAGTATGACATTTCCTGCATTCCAGGAAAGTTCTCCCGCAACAGGGTGATCAAAATCTGTAGGTGATAACATGAACAAAATGAATGGAGTGCAGTTCAGTGGATACTCTGTTGTTTATTTGCTGACATACAGTAGGCTATACTGACGGTTATGATGAGGGCTGTGGTCGTCTGCGTGGGTGTGTGTCTCATTTACTAGCTGCGTGTATACAGTACTGGTCTGGCATGCAAGGATGGGCGTAACTCATTTGTGTTCTCTCATGATGGTATATGGACATGAGTACACATTTCAGTGAGGGTAACCTTACAATCCCCTTTAGTACATCTCTGCCTGTGTGGTTAGGGATGACTCGGATAGAAGATCACTCATAGAAGATAAAGTTTATTTTATAGACAATCTTTAAACTTTTCACAACAGGGAGTTTTCTGGCAAAACAGAAATAATAGGAAAAGAAAAGGTCAAAGTAAGAGGCGTACGACTCAACTGGGACATTGGAACAGTTTGAGTCCAAAAGCTGTCAAGAGAATGACTCTTCAGTCTAATCAATAGACCAGATTTGGTATCTTAATTTGACCAGTTTCGCACAGCAGGAGACAGGCTGACTTAGTCGCTCGCTAAGCTGTATTATCATCACAGGTCTTCACAGGCATACCTCATAAACAAGAACAAACTGTGAGGTGATGTGGAATGACAAGCAGAAGTAAGTTCCGGATAAAGAGCTGAGGCATTCCGCGGGTTTATCTGTATTTTGTCTCAGGTTAAGTTCTCTCACAGGTTAGTAACATATACACTGATCTCCTATTAGATCATTATTATCCCAAAAGGATTTCAAAATGTACCAATATACATCTGAAACAAAACAGAATGTTTTAGATTCTTCTCTTGTTTATACTTTACATTCCCTGCGTGGGTTTGTTTGTTTAGATGTCAGTTAAATTATTCTTAGTGGCTTCGCAATGCTCTGCTGCTGTAACAGTCTGGGGACAATTAAAATACATAGGATTTACAGAGAACCTTGGCTCTGAACAAACAACATTAATCTGGATGTCCATATTGCACAAGCCTGTGAGGAGGGTGCAGCGAGAGAAGACAAGGACATGCTGTACCGGAGACCAGAGAAGAGGCAGAGAGTTGGAGAAGAGAAGCTCTCAGATGAGACTATGCTGCCAAATGTGAAAGAACTTTGACTCTGCCCTGTCTTTTAGTATTTAGTGTTTTATTAGGATGCCTATTAGCTGAAGCAGCAGCTACTCTTCCTGGGGTCTACAGGAACATAATCTGTGGCCCATTTGGCCAGAGAGAGGGAACAACTTCTAAGATAATGACCAGGTAATGACTCTCTTGCCAACAAAAATATTTGAGGTGAAATTAAGGGCAATCTAAGCAAAAAAAAAGATTAACTACACTCACAGTACTTATGTCTACACCGCAAAGTCAATTGGTAGTTGAAAAAATGACAATGTGATACAGCTGCAGACCTGAGAATAAATAGGTGTCCCTTGCCCTTAAATTATGCGCCTGTTATTTTCTCACAAGTGCTTATATCATCATTTGACTATTTACTGGATTTCGCGGAGAGACAGGCGTGTAGCAATGGAATCAGGTTGGAATCAATATTTATTCTACAAACTTGTAAGAGTATGTCTGAGCTATGATAATTTCTCTCAGTTAAATAACGCCAAAGCAATAAGGATTATGGTCTCTTGGAGTTGTGGATATTTTTCCCAGTCCTGTGTGTACATGGGCTACAACCCAAATGGCACCCTATTCCCTTCATCGTGCACTACTTTTGACCAGAGCCCTGGTCAAAAGTAGTGTACTATATAGGGAATATGGTGCCATTTGGGACGCATTCATGATGTATAATTCCATTCTTTGAAAGCCAGGCAGGCGAATATTAGGACCATAAATAACACTGACTGGTTGGTTCATTTTAACTGTTGGCACGGGATCATGACGTGCCCACCCAGGAGACGCAGCTGGAGACAGGTAGACCTAGGGCCTCATTGCCTCAGGTTCCAACCCAAGCCCAGGGAGATCACTGCCAATCATAGGATACAGACAATGGGGAAGCAACCAGTCTGGGGCTAAAGCAATTTATATAACCCATCTGACTGTGTGATGCTATCAATATGGTTTTGGTTAATTAATAAATAGGACACTGCTACAGATGTAGGATGTTAATTTGATCACCCTGCTGCAGGATAACTTTCCTGCAATGCAGGAAATTTACAACGTGTAGTGTATTTGACGTTTAAAAAGGCTTCTGAAGTTTGCAATTTTCTCCTTACAAAAAATGCACCATATCAACATCTACAAAAATTTCCATTAATTGCAATCCACATAATAATTCACATTTCCTGTTGCTGCAGGATTAATTTCCTGCTGTACCAAACTGGCTCAAATTAACATCCTACATCTGTACATCTTTCTATAATGGAAGCCATTCATTTGAAGCTTCACTGGATCATCATGATTCAGTTATAAATATTGTTAAGTCACTGTCCGAAGTGATACGTGTTTCAACACTCTCGAAAATTGGTCCACCAGACTATTCATTTCAAGTTCAAGTTCATGTTCATTAACTAATATGAATAGGTTATCGGGTCAAGAGTGTCTAAAATGTATGATCGTGGCAGATGTTGTATCTGGTGACCTTGCCCTTGCACCTGGAGTATTTCTGAATGAAAAGTGGCAAAAGTGAAGTCACACACGATGTGTTGTAGACCCAGACTCTGGCGTAAGCATTTACCATTGTGCTCTTCTTCCTCCCGCTGAGCTCAGAACAACACAGTTAAATAGTTGAAGTGACAGTTATGTCTTGAATAGCAACGGCCAGGCCTAGAATTACCGGCCAATATGATAGTCAATACCCCCCTTTCACCTTTAAACACATTTACAGCTGGAAGTTGATGTACAGGAGTTGTAAAGGAAGCCAAAGCATGGCAGCAGCGTCTTGTAAAAGCATCTCCACGGTGGTTTGTCAAGAAGTGTAATCCATAGTTGCTCTGCCTCCAGCTGGTTTCACAGCTGGGGAAATCACATGCGCCAAAAACAAAAGGTGTAGACTTTACTGTGAAATTCTTACTTATGAGCCCTTTCCCAACAATGCAGAGTTAAAAAGTAAGAAAAAATAGCAGATAAGAAAAAATGAAAATAGTAACATAATAAAATAACTATAACGAGGCTATATACAAGGAGTACCCGTACCGAGTCAATGTGCAGGAGTACGAGGTTGTTGAGGTAATTGAGGTAAAATGTACAGTGCATGTAGGTAGGGGTAAAAGTGACTAGGAAATCAGGTTAGATAATACATAGAGTTGCAGCAGAATGTGTGTCTATGTGTGAGTGTGTGTCTATGTGTGAGTGTGTGTCTATGTGTGAGTGTGTGGCGCCAATATGTGTGTTTTGTGTGTGTGGGCTTATGTAGTGCGTGAGTATGTGTGTGTGTGTGTGTGTGTGTGTGTGTGTGTGTGTGTGTGTGTGTGTGTGTGGGGGATCAGTTTAGTATGTGTGAGTGTGTGGGTAGACTCCATTGAGTGTGCCTAGAGCCAGTGCAAGGGGGTCAAGGCAAATGAAAGGGGACCCAATGCAAAGAGTCAGAGTAGCCATTTGATTAACTCTTCAGCAGACTTATGGCTTGGGGATAAAAGCTGTTCAGGAGCCTTTTGGTCCCAGACTTGGCGCTCCGGTACCGTTTGCCGTATGACTTGGGTGGCTGAAATCTTTGACAATTTTTGGGGCCTTCCTCTGACACTATCTGGTATAGAGGCCCTGCATGGCAGGGTGCTCGGCCCCAGTGATGAACTGGGCCGTATGCACTACCCTCTGTAGAGGGTAGTGCCTTGCGGTCGGATGCCAAGGAGTTGACATACCAAGAGGTGATGCAGCCAGTCAAGATGCTCTCAATGGAGGAGCTGAATAACTTTTCGAGGATCTGATGGCCAATGCCAAATATTTTCAGGCACCTGAGGGGGAAGAGGCATTGTCGTGCACACTTCACGACTGTGTTGATGTGTTTGGAACATGATAGGTGTGGACACCCTGTCGACGTGAATGGGGATCAGCTCTTTTGTCTTGCTGATGTTGAGTGAGATGTTGTTTTCCTGGCACCACACTGCCAGGTCTCTGACCTCCTCCCTGTAGGCTGTGTCATTGTCGTCGGTGATCAGGCCTAGCACCATTGTGTCGTCGGCAAACTTACTGATGGTGGAGTCGTGGGTGAACAGGGAGTACAGGAGGCAGTTAAGCACGCACCCCTAAGGGGGTCAGCATGGCAGATGTGTTGCTGCCAACCCTTACCACCTGGGGTGGCCCATCAGGAAGTCCAGGATGCAGTTGTGTTCAGTCCCAGGGTCCTTAGCTTAGTGATGAGATTGGAGGACACTATGGTGTTGAACGCTGAGCTGTAGTTAATGAACAGCATTCTCTTGTAGGTGTTCCTGTTGTCCAGGAGGGAAAGGGCACTGTGGACTGCAATAGAGATTGTGTCATCTGTGGAACTGTTGGGGCGGTATGCAAATTGGAGTGCGTCCAGGGTGTCTGGGATGATGGTGTTGATGTGAGACATGACCAGCCCTTCAAAGTATTTAATGGCTACAGATGTGAGTGCTATGGGGCGATAGCCATTTTGAAAGGTTACCTTGGCGTTCTTGGGCACAGGGACTATGGTGATCTGCTTGAAACATGTAGGTATTACAGACTGGGTCAGGGAGAGGTTAAACATTTCTTGAAGACAGTTGCCAGCTGGTCAGTTCATGCTCTGAGTATGTGTCCTTGTAATCCGTCTGGCCCTGCGGCTGCAGAGAACGTCAACTCACAGTCGTCCGGAAAACACCTGGTGCTCTCATGCATGGTTCAGTGTTGCCTGCCTCAGGCATTTAGCTTGTCTGGTAAGCTTGCGTCACTGGGCAGCTCGCACCTGGGTTTCCCTTTGTAATCCGTGATAGTTTGCAAGCCCTGCCACATCCAACAGGCGTCAGAGCCGGTGTAGTAGGATTCGATCTTGGTCCTGTTATGACACTTGCCTGGTTGATGGTTTGTCAGAGGACGTCCAGATTAGTGTCCGTCTCTATACTTTAGCTCAGTGCAGATGTTGTCTGTTATCCATGGCTTCTGGTTGGGATATGTACGTAAGGTCACTGTGGGGACGACGTCATCAATGCACTTATTAACGAAGCTGATGTGACTGATGTGGTAAACTCCTCAATGCCATCGGATGAATCCCGGGAACATATTCCAGGCTGTGCTAGCGAAACAGTCCTGTAGCTTAGCATCCGCTTAATCGGACCACTTCTGTATTGAGCATGTCACTGGTACTTCTTGTTTGAGTTTTTGCTTGTAAGTAGAAAGCGGGAAGATATACTTATGGTCAAATTTGACAAATGGAGGTTGAAGGAGAGCTTTGTATGCGTCTCTGTGTGTGGAGTCAAGGTGATCTAGACTTTGTTTGCCTCTAGTTGCACAGTTGACACGCTGGTTGAAATGAGATTTGAGTTTTCCTGCATTAAAATCACTGGTCACTAGGAGCACCGCCTCTGGGTGAGCATTTTCTTGTTTGCTTATGGCCCTATACAGCTCGTTAAATGTGGTCTTAGTGCCAGCATCGGTTTGTGGTGGTAAATAGACAGTTACAAAAAATATGATGAAAACTTCTTATGGCTGCAGGGGCAGTATTGAGTAGCTTGGATGAAAGGTGCCCAGAGGTGCCCAGAGTAAACAGCCTGCTCCTCAGTCCCAGTTGCTAATATATGCATATTATTATCAGTATTGGATAGAAAACACTCTGAAGTTTCTAAAACGGTTTGGATGATGTCTGTGAGCATAACAGAACTAATATGGCATGCAAAAACCTGAGAAAAAATCCAAACAGGAAGTGGGAAATCTGAGGTTGGTCGATTTTCAACCAAGCCCCTATTGAATACACAGTGGGATATGGATGAGTTTGCARTTCCTACGGCTTCCACTAGATGTCAACAGTCTGTAGAACCTTGTCTGATGCCTCTACTGTGAAGTGGGACCGAAGGAGACAGGAATTAGTCAGGTCTATCATGACCTGACCATGCTCTGACCATGCGCGTTCACATGAGAGGGAGCTKTMTTCCATCGCACATCTGAAGTCAATGTAATTCTCCGGTTGGAATGTTACTGAAGATTTATGTTAAAAACATTCTAAAGATTGATTCAACACATCGTTTGACATGTTTCTACTGACTGTTACGGAACTTTTTGACATTTCTTCTGCTTTTAGTGAACGCGCTTCCTGACTTTGGATTTGTTTACCAAACACGCTAACAAAAATAGCTATTTGGACATAAATGATGGACATTACCGAACAAAACAAACATTTCTTGTGGAAGTGGGAGTCCTGGGAGTGCATTCCAACGAAGATCAGCAAAGGTAAGTGAAGATTTATAATGCTTTTTATGAGTTTTGTTGACTGCACAATTTGGCYGGTAACTGTATGGCTTCCTTTTGTGGCCGAACGCTGTTCTCAGATTATTGAATATTGTGCTTTTGCCGTAAAGCTTTTTGAAATCTGACACAGCGGTTGCATTATTCTCGGCCTCACTAGCATAAAAACGAAATGCAGGCCAAGAGTGTGCAAAGCTGACATCAAGGCAAAGGGTGGCTATTTGAAGAARCTTAAATATAAAATATATTTTGATTTGTTTAACACTTTTTTGGTTACTACATGATTCCATATGTGTTCTTTTATAGTTTTGATGTCTTCACTGTTATTGTACAATGTAGAACATAGTAAAAATTAAGAAAAACCTTTGAATGAGTAGGTTTTCTAAAGATTTTGAACGGTAGTGCACTAAAAAAGTTACATTCAGCACCAAAAAATACACAAAATAGCACTATTGGTCAAGATCACGTAAAACGTCTGCTATTCCCTCCAGCGCAATTTCTTACTGCCTAACAAGTTGACGCCATTCCTTTACACCCTGTTATTCACTGTTGAGATTAAGTTGGCACTATGTTCCCATTGGCACAGGAATAACTGTAGCCATAAAACTGGCCAGACTGGCCGCCCAACCAATGGCAAAATCACAATGGATAGGCCTAAAAAATGGTAACTTAGTTCACAAACAGGAGCGATTGTTCGCAAACTGTGCTGAAAGTAGGCCAAATAGTTCCTTTTATGCGTAATTTAAAACACATCTTCAGGGAAAATACCTGTATAGAATTCACTTTGACTACCACCCAGCTTGACACAAGTAAAAACAATGTGACTTGATGCCTGGGTTTTCAATAAAAAAACATAATCCTTACAAAAAAAGCACATGAAAAAAATCCTGTGAAAAGAATACATGAAKAAATACATGTGTAAACAAATCACGTGAAAAATGTCATGTGAAAAAAAAAAAATCATTTCACGTGTCATTTTAGAAGTCAGACGTGATGTTTCACATCCATTTTTAACGTGAACAAATCACCAATCAGACACGGTTGTTTTCTCCCCTCAGCATCCTACTAAGTATCTTAACAGAACTTGGCTCTYGTGGTGTATCCCACTTTTCGCATGGCTGTGTTATGACTAGTGAGAGGGGCATTTTTCTATAATGTAGGTAATTTCCGTTATCACTCAAAAGATCCAAGGGCCAAGCTTAATAGAGCCAAGACTTTGGCAACTGAACAAGAATAACAAGTGATCAGTCAAAGCTGAGAAAATGGGCTGGAGAATGACACCAAGGACTTGGCTAATCTTTACTTCCGAAAAGCTATTGGCACTTCGGCACTCAGAGAGGGGTTGGAGACAGTCTCTATAGTCTAGAAATGACTTGACCTTTTATAGAGACCTGAAATAGATTATCAATCAATATGGATGGAAAGGAAAAGACAATATATACAGTACTAGTCAGGACATTGTCCCTTTCCCTTACATTGACCTCT
Organism: Salvelinus sp. IW2-2015; assembly: GCF_002910315.2. Classification (NCBI taxonomy): domain Eukaryota; kingdom Metazoa; phylum Chordata; class Actinopteri; order Salmoniformes; family Salmonidae; genus Salvelinus; species Salvelinus sp. IW2-2015. The sequence goes on from NC_036853.1 coordinate 5,417,817, forward strand.
CCGCTGACTCGGTGAGTGCGTTTATAAAGATGTGCATTGGAGATGTTGTACCCACTTTGACTATTTAAACCTACCCTAACCAGAAACCGTGGATGGATGGCGGCATTTGCGCAAAACTGAAAGCGCGATCCACCGCACCGAAAGAGGTCTGGAAATATGGCTGAATATAAACAGTGTAGTTATTCCCTCCGCAAGGCAATCAAACAAGAGAAATGCCGGTACAGGGACAAGGTGGAGTTGCAATTCAACGGCCCAGACACGAGACGTATGTGGCAGGGTCTACAGGAAATCACAGACTAAAAAAATCAAAAACAGCCACGTCATGGATACCGACGTCACGCTTCCAGACAAACTAAACACCTTCTTTGCCTGCTTTGAGGATAATACAGTGCCACCGTTACGGCTCTAACAAAGACTGCGTCCCCACCTCTCCTTCTCCATGGTTGACGTGAGTAAAACATTTAAACTTGTTAACCCTCGCAAGGCTGCTGGCCCAGACAACATCCCTAGCCGCGTCCTCAGAGCTGGCTGGTGTGTTTATGGAAATATTTTATGGAAATATTCAATCGCTCCCTATCCCTGTTTGTTGTCCCCACATGCTTCAAGATGGCTACCATTGTTCCTGTACCCAAGAAGGCAAAGATAACTGAACTAAATGACTACCGCCCTGTAGCACTCACTTCTGTCTTCATGAAGTGCTTTGAGAGGCTAGTCAAGGATCATATCACCGCCAGCTTATCGGCCACCCTAGACCCACTTCAGTTTGCATACTGCCCCAAAAGGTCCACAATCACCATCACACTGCACACTGTCCTATCCCATCTGGACAAAAATAATACCTATGTAAGAATGCTGTTCATTGACTACAGCTCAGCATTCAACACCATAGTATCCTCCAAGCTCATCATCAAGCTGGAGGCCCTGGGTCTCAACCCCACCCTGTGCAACTGGATCTTGGACTTTCTGACGGGCCGCCCCCAGGTGGTGAAGGTAGGAAACATCTCCACTTCGATGACCCTCAACACTGGGGCCCCACAAGAGTGTGTGCTAATCCCTCTCCTGTACTCCCTGTTCACTCACGACTGTGTGGCCATACATGCCTCCAACTCAATTATCAGTTTGCAGACAACACAATAGTAGTGGGCTTGATCACCAACAACGACGAGACAGCCTACAGGGAGGAGGTGAGGGCACTCGGAGTGTGGTGTCAGGAAAACAACCTCTCACTCATTGTCAACAAAACAAAGGAGGTGATCGTGGACTTCAGGAAACAGCAGAGGGAGCACCCCCTATCCACATCGAAGGGACAGCAGTGGAGAAGGTGGAAKGTTTTATGTTCCTGGGTGTACACATCACAGGCAAACTTAAATGGTCCACCGACAGAGACAGTGTGGTGAAGAAGGTGCAACAGCGCCTCTTCAACCTCAGGAGGCTGAAGAAATTTGGCTTGTCACCCAAAACAAACTTTTACAGATACACAATCGAGAGCATCCTGTCAGGCTGTACGCCAACTGCACCGTCCTATCCGCAAGGTTCTCCAGAGGGTAGTGCGGTCAGCACAACGCATCACCGGGGGCAAACTACCTGCCCTCTATGACACCTACAGCACCCGATGCCACAGGAAGGCCAAAAAGATAATCAAGGACAACAACCACCCGAGCCACTGCCTGTTCACACCGCTATCATCCAGAAGGCAAGGTCAGTACAGGTGCATCAAAGCTGGGACCAAGAGATTAAAAAACAGCTTCTATCTCAAGGCCATCAGACTGCTAAACAGCCATCACTAGCTCAGAGAGGCTGCTGCCTACATTGAGACCCAATCACTGGCCACTGTAATAAATAGATGTCACGTTCCTGACCTGTTTTTCCTTTTTCTTGTATTTATTTAGTTGGTCAGGGCGTGAGTTGGGGTGGGTTGTCCATGTGTTATTTTTCTATGTCGGGTTGTTTGTGTTCGGCCGGGTATGATTCTCAATCAGAGGCAGCTGTAAATCGTTGTCCCTGATTGAGAATCATACTTAGGCAGCCGGGGTTCACGTGTGTGTTTGTGGGTGGTTGTATCTCGTGTCTGTATTCATGCCACACGGGACTGTTTGTCGGTTCGTTTCTCTTTTGTCATTTTGTTTCGTTAGTGTTCCATTTATTTTGTTAATAAATAATCATGGACACAAACCACTCCGCATATTGGTCTGATCCTTCTCGCCTCTCCTCCTCGTCCGAGGAAGAGGATTACGACGACCGTTACAGAACCACCCACCAATCTAGGACCAAGCGGAGTGTAAAAGGGCAGCGACAGCAGCAACAGAGGACACAGGACTCGTGGACTTGGGAGGAGATCCTGGACGGTAAAGGACGGAAGCAAGCACGGAAGCAAGGCTGGAAGCCCGTGAGTAAAACCCAAACATTTCTTCGGGAGGGGGCTACAAGGGAGTGTGGCGAAGTCAGGTAGGAGACCTGCGCCAACTCCCTATGCTTACCGTGGAGTGCGAGAGTACGGGCAGACACCGTGTTATGCGGTAGAGCGCATGGTGTCTCCTGTATGTGTGCATAGCCCGGTGCGGGTTATTCCACCTCCCCGCACTGGCAGGGCTAGATTGAGTATTGAGCCAGGTGCCATGAAGCCGGCTCAACGCGTCTGGTCTCCAGTGCGTCTCCTCGGGCCGGCATACATGGCACCAGCCTTACGCATGGTGTCCCCGGTTTGCCTACACAGCCCAGTGCGGGTTATTCCACCTCCCCGCATTGGATCAGGGCGACGGGCAGAGCATACACAGGTAAGGTTGGGCAGCTCAGTGCTCAAGGGAGCCAGTACGCCTGCATGGTCCGGTATATCCGGGCCACGCCCCAGCCAGTACCACCAGTGCCAAACCACGCACCAGGCTTCCAGTGTGTCCCAGAGCCCTGTTCCTCCTCCACGCACCTCGCCTATGGTGCGTGTCTCCAGCCCGGTACCACCAGTTCGGCACCACGCACCAAGCCTCTGTGCGTCTCCAGAGTCCTGTGGTCCTGTTGCTGCTCCCCGCACTAGCCTTGAGGTGCGTGTCCTACAGCCCTAGCCTCCAGTTCCGGTACCACGCACCAGGCCTACTGGCGCCTCAGCCGGCCAGAGTCTGCCGTCTGCCATGCCGCCTGCACTGTCCGTCTGCCCAGAGCCGTCAGAGCTGCCCGTCTGTCCGCCGTCAAGCTGCCGTCTGTCCGAGCCGTCAGAGGCTGCCCGTCTGTCCGAGCCGTCAGGTGCCCGTCTGTCCCGAGCCGTCAGAGTTGCCCGTCTGTCCCGAGCCGTCAGAGCTGCCCGTCTGTCCCGAGCTGCCCGTCTGTCCCGAGCCGCTAGAGGCCGTCCGCCAGGACAGGATCAGCCAGAGCCGTCCGCAACAGGATCAGCCCAGAGCCGTCGCCCAGACAGGATCAGCCAGAGCCGGTCCGCCAGACAGGATCAGCCAGATCAGTCCGCCAAAGGATCAGCCAGAGCTGTCCGCCAGACAGGATCAGCCAGGAGCCTTCCGCCAGAACAGGACAGCCGAGAGCCGTCCAGCCAGGACCAGCCAGAGCCGTCCAAGCCAGGACCAGCCAGCCGTCAAGCAGGACCAGCCAGAGCCGTCAAGCAGGACCAGCCAGAGCCGTCCAGCCAGGACCAGCCAGACCGTCCAGCCAGGACCAGCCAGAGAGCCGTCCAGCAGGACCAAGCCAGAGCCGTCAGCAAGGACCAGCCAGAGCCGTCATCCAGCCATGACCAGCCAGAGCCTCACCAGACATGACCAGACCAGACCGTCATCCAGCCATGACCAGCCAGAGCCTTCATCCAGCATGACCAGCCAGAGCCGTCATCCAGCCATGACCAGCCAGAGCCGTCATCCAGCCATGACCAGCCAGAGCCTCATCAGCCATGACAGCCAGAGCCGTCATCAGCCATGACCAGCCAGACCGTCATCCACCATGCAGCAGAGCCAGTCACCAGCGCATGACCAGCCAGAGCGTCAGCCAGCCAGCGTCCGCCAGAGCCAGCCAGCCAGGATCGCCAGAGCCAGCCAGCCAGGATCTGCCAGAGCAGCCAGCAGGATCCGCCAGAGCCAGCCAGCCAGGATCCGCCAGAGCCAGCCAGCCAGGATCGCCAGAGCCAGCCAGCCAGGATCGCCCTCAGTCGTGCTGTCCCTCATTCTGGAGCTGTCCCTCATTCGGTGTTGCCCTCAGTCGGTGTTGCCCCTCAGTCCGGTGCTGCCCTTAATCTAGTGGGTTGATTGGAGGGTGGCCATTGGGAGAGGCCAAGGAAGCGGGGTTTGACTATGGTGGGGTGGGGACCACGACCAGCGCCAGAGGCCCCCGTGCGAGACGCCCACCCAGACCCTCCCTAGACTTTATGCTGGTGCGCCCGGAGTTCGCACCTTAAGGGGGGTTATGTCCGGTCCTGACCTGTTTTTCCTTTTTCTTGTATTTATTTAGTTGGTCAGGGCGTGAGTTGGGGTGGGTTGTCCATGTGTTATTTTTCTATGTCGGGTTGTTTGTGTTCGGCCGGGTATGATTCTCAATCAGAGGCAGCTGTAAATCGTTGTCCCTGATTGAGAATCATACTTAGGCAGCCGGGGTTCACGTGTGTGTTTGTGGGTGGTTGTATCTCGTGTCTGTATTCATGCCACACGGGACTGTTTGTCGGTTCGTTTCTCTTTTGTCATTTTGTTTCGTTAGTGTTCCATTTATTTTGTTAATAAATAATCKTGGACACAAACCACTCCGCATATTGGTCTGATCCTTCTCGCCTCTCCTCCTCGTCCGAGGAAGAGGATTACGACGACCGTTACAATAGATCACTAGTCACTTTAAACAATGCCACTTTAAATAATGCCACTTTAATAATGTTTACATATCTTACATTACTTATATCACATGTATATACTGTATTTTATACCATCTACTGCACCTTGCCTAGCCATCGCTCATCCATATATTTATATGTACATATTCTCATTCACCCCTTTAGATTTGTGTGTATTAGGTAGTTGTCCTCCTCTGAGGAGCCTCCACTGATATAGTTAGTACCTTGAACTTCATATCTTTCCCTTATTGATTATTTTGCATGCATGCACCTGACCATATTGATATTCCCCCAGCTAGCTCATTGATGCACATTCCCTACTGGGTCATTCAGTCATTCAGTAGACTTCTCATCCTCTGTCATTAATGCCCACTGACCCACTTCAGGATCAACCACAACCTTTAATCAACTGTTTCCTTGGCAACGGTCCACCTGTCCTTTGCTCACCCTTGCATCCCGTTTCAAATGGTTGAGCTCTGAGTAACGTTGGGACCAGTGCCAAGGGGCACTCTACGGCCACTCAGCTAACCACCCTGCGTTTACATCATGTCAGGAATCTGGGTTAATTCCCAAATGGCACACTAGTTCCTATGTACTGCACTACTAACTCATAGGGCTCTGGTCAAAAGAAGTGCACTATATAGGGAATAGGGTGCCATACAGAACAAAACTCTGACTTAGCCATTCAGGAAGCCAAGGCTGAGAGACAATTAAGAGTTCCATGTGTGAGTGGTGTAAATGTAATGCCTGCCTGCCTGCCTGTCTCAGTGTATAAAACCACATGAACCACATTAAACTCAAGGCAGGCCAATGTCCTCATGCTGCTCTTCGTGTGTATACAGTGTTTCTGACATATCAAAATGTTTTAAATGTCTTATAATACAAATGAGAGTAAATCTACACTGTAGGTGGTATATATGGGAACCTGCTGACCTTGTTATTCTTTCTGAGGTAGGAACTTTGAGTAACCAATTTGGACACTGGGGACACACACATTCCTCTTTGAGGTTGCTGGTGTGGTGTTCGTATTGTTAATATAGGACAGACAGCCGCTTGCTCAGCCAGATGCTTCATCTGTTATTCAGTTTGGTGAGGAAGGCAGCGTAGAGCTAGGTCTGAAGAAGCTGAGATTAGAGGACATTACGAGTGGAAGCCCCGGGTGCCAGCTTGGTGTCTGTTATATTTGCTGCATGTTTCAATTCAGCTACTCTTTTATGTTAAATTAATAATGGCGGTCCACAAACAAAAATACTTCCCCAATATACACAGCGCTTTGAAAGGACAATATACGCACGAGTGTCTGATTACCAGACAGACGCTCCCTCATAACAAAGGAAGGCCTCAAGAGTTGGCAACCGTGCCAATTTTCTATACTGCAAAATAGAACATTTTACATCAGTACAACAAGTATTGCTGTGTCAAATGTACCAAAATGGTCCATAAATTTATGTGCAAAAAAAAAAACTATATTCTCAGTGGAACCAGACCAACAGTATTGCATGGTAACATTTATGATGAGGGTCAGGTGTGGTGATATCTTGGCTCATCAATTCCTCCGGGCTTCTGAGGGGGTCCTGTACTGTTTAAGATGGAAGCTGAGCTCAACACATAATAATCACAAACACAGTGACAGGAATGTTGATCATTTCTGTAAACTCACTGGGGGTTACAAGAGATGTAGCCAACTACATCAGCCTTACCTCCTGACAACAACCACCCAAGCCATAGACTATTTTCTCTGCTGCCGTACGGCAAGAGGTACCGGTGCATCAAGTCTGACACCAAAAGGCTCTAGAACAGGTTCTATCCCCAAGCAAAACAACTGGTAAATAGCTAACAAAATAGCTTCACAAACTATCTGAGTTAACCTTTTATCTTTATTGACCTTTTATTTAAATAMTTGCACTCTCTCTATGCACACTCACAGGGCTCTACACACTCACACACTGTCATTCCAACACACACACAAACACTCACTCCATCATTTTCTCACTCACACATAATATGCACATACATTTATACTAACCGTGCACACCTGCACATCCACTCACACACAAGCTGCTGCTACTCTGTTTATCTTATATCCTGTTGCCTAGTCACCTTACCCCTATACATATCTATCTCCATCACTCCAGTATCCTCAAGGCAGGAAATAACCAAATAACCAAAAGGTTGCTAGATCAAATCCCTGAGCTGACAAGGTAAAAAGCTGTTGTAAATGCACATGTAAATATGGTATTGTAACTGACTTTTTAAATATTTCTTGTAGATAGTATACTTACTTACTTACTTTATTATGTATTTCATATTTCCTATTCTTATTTGTTCTGTTTTTTTCTAATAATACATTGTTATTGATTATTGCATTGTTGTGTTTTGATTTCACTGTATTTCACTGTACTTGAAACAATGCTTATTTGAAGATACTCCAAGAAAGCAAAGAAACAAAAGATCGATCTAAAATTAAATTAGTTAATTTAGTAAACAATGAAATGGGTCTGAACATCACTTGGAAAGTATTAGATATTGCATTATACCAGCTTGAAATGAATTGGGACAGATTGTAGAGTAGTAACCCTCGCTGCTGTGCTCAGTTGAGGACCTGGCTTGGAAAACATGCAGAGTTGGGAAAACCCTCCTCAAATCAAATGTGACAGACCCATCAAATTGATTAACAGCAACATGCCAACCACCATATACTGTATGTGCACTTCACTTCGGTTAAATCACAGAAAAGAAAACACAGCAAAGAGTTGTAATATCTGTTTTTCTTCAAGTTGCAATGACCTGTTGGTGAAAGAGGAAATAAATGTCTTTAGGGTGCCAACTAGGACACAGACGGTGACACACAGGACTCATGTCTCACCACGCCTGTTTGGAGGTAACAGCTTTATCACACAGCCCCTTTGCTTTCATAACTCAACGCTGTGAGGAAATAAATGTCCGGCCCACTGGGATGTAGGTTTAATGACAACAGATGAAGTGGCATTGTTGTATGTGTTTGTAATGTACGACCTCAGTCATAAATACAGGGGGCTATACAGCGGGCCTTAGAAAAAACAAATCAAATTGATAATTAACATTGATTACATTTTTAAGGTCAGACTCACTCAAGAGGCAGAGGACAGAGAGTAAATAAAGATTTGGAGTTTGTATTATTTTCACCTGACTGGAGAGTCAAGGTAATGATTGACAGAAATCTCTTAGCTAAATCAAGGCACCTCAAGTATTTGACATAATGTATTTATTTGACCCAGGTCTGGATGATACCTAGGGATCTACGCAAAGAGCGACAGTTCCATACAGCCTTGCAACTAGAGACCTCTGTCAGCACCAAGGACCATAAAACACAGTGAGAAGTCAGTGTACAAAACATTATTTGCATATTGAGTTGCACCCCCTTTTGCCCTCAGAACAGTCTCAATTCGTCGGGGCATGGACTACAAGGTGTCGAAAGTGTTCCACAGGGATGCTGGCCCATGTTGACTCCAATGCTTCCCACAGTTGTGTTAAGTTAGCTGGATGTCCTTTGGGTGGTGGACCATTCTTGATACACACTGGAAACTGTTGAGTGTGAAAAACCCAGCAGCGTTGTAGTTCTTGGCACACTCAAACCGGTGCGTCTGGCACATACTATCATACCCCGTTCAAAGGAACTTAAATATTTTGTCACCCTCTGAATGGCACACATACACAATGTCTCAATTGTCTCAAGGCTTAAAAATCCTTATTTAACCTGTCTCCTCCCATTCATCTACACTGATTGAAATGCGTTTTAYCAGGTGACATCAATAAGGGATCACAGCTTTCACCTGGATTCACCTGGTCAGTCTATGTCATGGAAAGAGCAGGTGTTCTTAATGTTTTGTCCACTCGGTGTAGAGCTATGGAATTCCCTTCTGGATGCACTATGATGCATGTTAGATCATTGAGGCTATGCTGCTACGTATATCTTGTGATGTCACACATTTTTGGGGGCTGTGGATCAAGGATGCGTTCTGAGCAGCAACAGCCAAGCTGTGTCTGATGTGGAAAACAGCACACACTCCTAAATGACTTCTCCTCTCCTATCAACCTATTGCAACACATTATAATGACATAAAAAAAATTGTTGATTTAAAGCTAACATATTTTGACTATGTAGCAAGATGGACATCCTGTTATGTGTGTTGCTTCGCTGTCTTTTTTTGGGAAGACATAAATGTTTTTAAGTAAGCAAGATGGACATCCTGTTATGTGTGTTGCTTCGCTGTCTTTTTTTGGGAAGACATAAATGTTTTTAAGTAACCTCAATGTTCTGTACCTATAGCTACAGGTTTAACCCAGATGTATGTGATCACAACCAACAAGTTACATTAGCCTGACCTTGGTGATACAGTATGTGATTGATTTCCTTGTCCTGTGTAGGAGTTAGTTAAGTTTGTCAAACAATAGAAGTTGATCTCCACAGGTTGTCATGTAGGCCTGATTATCCTTRGAAATGTAATGCCAAGCCATGGTTCAGGTGGCAGGTTGCCTAGTGGTTAGCGTGTTGGGCCAGTAACCAAAAGGTTGCTAGATCAAATCCCTGAGCTGACAAGGTAAAAAGCTGTTGTTCTGCCCCTGAACAAGGCATTAACCCACTGTTCCTAGGCTGTCATTGTAAATAAGAATTTGTTCTTCACTGACTTGCCTGGTTAAATAATAATAAAAAATGGAATACATTTGGTCCCAAATCTTTTTTTGCGCTCTTTATAACTCCATTGCTGTAATTCTCAAGACAATTAGGCATGATAATTCTATAAGGCGTAGGCAAGAGAGCAGAAAAAGACTTGCACCCAGGCTAGGCCATGGCTGCTCAGGTTCCTGCTCCCTGCTCCTGCCTCTGGTCCCCCAGAGGGGAACCCTGTTAGAGAAGGGTTCAGAACGTGTTGGGACAGAACATGCCACATCTCTTACAGCACTGCCAATCAATCTCAGGTAGTAGGCAGTTACTTAGAGAGTGTTTTACAACATATGCTTAGGATCAATGAGTCAGAACAAAAACATACTGTACTTTGCGCTGGAGGTTGGTGGCACCTATATTGGGGAGGATGGGCTCGTGGTATTGGCTGGAGCGCAATTGGTGGAATGGTATCAAATACATCAAACACATGGTTGCCATGTGTTTGATACCATTCCATCTGCTCTGTTCCAGCCATTATTTTGAGCCATCCTCTAGTCAGCAGTCTCCTGTGGTACTTTGGCACAAGAACAGTACATAACGCTAAAGTATACAGTATCTACAGCAACCAGTGCACACATTATCCAAGGAGATTATGGAAAAGACAGTGGTGGAAACAGGTGGTAAAATCATTTTGATCCCCCACTAACATCATTAGTGGAAGTTATCCATACATAACGCACATACTGTAGAATAAAGCTGGATTATTATTATTCCAAATAATCACTATTAGTATTTTGGTTGAAACTTAACATCTGTAGTTTCTCTACTACTCATCTTTGGTCTCTTCACTGTGTCATTAGACAGACGTTATGGTCTTAGCAGAGGCCACAGACTACATCTGGTTTTCATGCATCTCTCTAAAGTGGCATATTTCAAGCCTCGCTGTTTTTCTTCCAATGGTGTGATCATAGCCCTCTCGCCGATTGGCTCTTTAAACGTTAGCCTTATGTTTAAACACATGAGTCCTGAGACTCCCAGAGAACGTGATGTATGTCAGCTGTGACGGTTAGCATGCGTGACATTCCCTGGCCTCCACTGTTTGGTTACCCCCGTAGACTTATTGTGCATGGACCAAGCGGYGGCCAAGATGGGGGTGTTTGGCGATGCGATTCCTTGAGAGTTCAACCCAAATTTTAAGGCCATGAAGGAAAGAGAGAGGAAAGCACATATTCATAATTTACGTTTTTATACATCATTGGAAGGAAGTGGTAGAGAGGGACAGAGGTATCAGGAAATACGTAGAAAGACTACATTGAGATATTCTAATGTCTTAAAATAGATAATTCTCATAACAAATTGTGGTTTTATGGCCTGGTCCTTAGACAATTGGGCATTCCAATCTGTRGTTTTTTACGCCTCTTGCAGCTCGTAAAACATGTAATGTTCAACATACACTTTTACCACATCGTCAGGCTTACATTAGCAACAACTTTATTACATACAGCAGACATGCTTTTGTATTCACTTTTAAATTGTTTGTGCCATTTAAGAAATTAAACTTAAAATATGTAAAAGACTGGACAATTTCAATGGTTTAGGCTTTACATATTACGACCGACACTTTCTCTTGGCTGTCTGTTGATGAGCACTCAATCAATTACTACAGTACTTCAATGAACACTTCCTTATGTTCTGAAGCAAGAGTCATGTTCGTCATGGAATGGCAGGGGAGCATCTTACCTAACCTACTTAATCCCTTGTGACAGGAGAGGAATTCACCACTTCAATGTATGAATTCCTTTTATTTGAAGTTACAGAAGAGGTGGTAGGTTTTGTACTATGTCTATGTGTAGGTACATACATATTTAATGTTTTATGTTACAAGCCTTGAACTTCATTTCACTGGAAGATCATGAACTCTTGAAGGAAGTTGCTCTTAACGTTTTCCTCCGTTTATTGACATACTATCAGCAGCAATGAAAGAGACATCCAGAATAACTACTGTATGAACTCAATATGAGACAGACGATTAATCACTGTTTCTCTAATATGATTTTCATTTTCAGTCTGGTTAAGTTTAGACAAATGAGAGGAGACAGGCTGACGTCAGCCTCTCTCTATGTGAGAGGTACTGTACTGTATTGACCCTGTAGTATGAGACAAGGGAGGATTAGCTGTAGCCTGACATGGTAACAATAGGGGAACATATTCAAAACCTCACATGCTACTCCCCAAAATTGCTTTAGGCCATTTTAGTTTCAGAGTTTTACCACCTTTGCTTGTAATACAATATTATATGTCATTAAGCAGACGTTTTTATCCAAAGCGACTTAGTCATGCATGCKTACATTTTACGTACAAGTGGTCCAGGTAATCGAACAAACTATCCTGGTGTTGCATGCACCATGCTCTACCAACTGAGCTACAGTAGTAGGGGAGAGTAGATACTAATGCAATAGCTTCCATAAACAGTGCATTCGGAAAATATTCAGACCCCTTGACTTTTTCCACATTTTGTTACCTTACAGCCTTATTCTAAAAGTGATTCAATTGTTTTTGTCTTCATCAATCATTACACACAATACCCCATAAGGACAAAGCAAACACAGGTTTTGAGATATTTTTGCATATTTATAAAAAATATATATATACTGTATTTAGAGCATGGTGCATGTAAATTACATTTACATAAGTATTCAGACCCTTTACTCAGAACTTTGTTGAATCACCTCTGGCAGCGATTACAGCCTCGAGTCTTCCTGGGTATGACGCTACAAGCTTGGTACACCTGTATTTGAGGAGTTTCTCCCATTCTTCTCTGCCAATCCTCTCAAGCTCTTTCAGGTTGGATGGGGAGCGTCGCTGCACAGCTATTTTCAGGTCTCTCCGGAGACGTTCGATTGGATTAAAGTCTGGGCTCTGGCTGGGCCACCCAAGGACATTCAGAGACTTGTCCCAAAGCCACTCCTGCGTTGTCTAGGCTGTGCACTTACGGTCGTTGTTCTGTTGGAAGGTGAACCTTTGCCCCAGTCTGAGTTCCTAAGCGCTCTGGAGCAGGTTTGCTGAGTTCATCTTTCCTTCGATCCTGACTAGTCTCCCAGTCCCTGCTCCTGAAAAACATCCCCACAGCATGATGTTGCCACCACCATGCTTCACCGTAGGGATGGTGCACGTTTCCTCCAGAGAATCTTATATCTCATGGTCTGAGAATTTTTAGGTGCCTCTTGGCAAACTCCAAGTGGGCTGTCGTGCCTTTTACTGAGGAGTGGCTTCCGTCTGGCCACTCTACCATAAAAGCTTGATTGGTGCAGTGCTGCAGAGATGGTTGTCCTTCTGGAAGGTTCTCCCATCTCCACAGAGGAATTGTGGAGCTCTGTCAGAGTGAGCATTTGGTTCTTGGTCACCTCCCTGACCAAGGTCCTTCTCCCCCGATTGATCAGTTTGGCCGGGAGGCCAGTCTTGGTGGTTCCAAACTACTTTCATTTAAGAATGATGGATGCCACTGTGTTCTTAGGGACCTTCAATGCTGCATAAATGTTTTGGTACCCTTCCCCAGAACTGTGCCTCCAACACGATCCTGTCTCGGAGCTTTACGGACAATTCCTTCAACCTCATGGCTTGGTTTTTGCTCTGACATGCACATTCAACTGTGGGACCTTATATAGACAGGTGTGTGTTTTTTCAAATCATGTCCAATCAATTGAATTTACCACAGGTGGACTCCAATCAAGTTGTATAAACATCTCAAGGATTATCAATGGAAACAGGATGCACATGAGCTCAATTCCGAGTCTCATAGCAAAGGGTCTGAATACTTATGTAAATGTGATATTTCTGTATTTTATTTTTAGTACATTTTTTTTTAAATTCTAAAAACCTGTTTTTCCTTTGTCATTATGGGGTATTGTCTGTAGGTTGATAAGGATTTTTWAAATGTAATCTATTTTAGAATAAGGCTTTAACGTAACAAAATGTTGAAAAAGTGAATGGGTCTGAATACTTCCCGAATGCACAGTACACTATATATAGAAAAGTATGTGGACAGCCCTTCAAATTAGTGGATTTGGCTATTTCAGCCACACCCGTTGCTGACAGGTGTATAAAATTGAGCACACAGCCATGCAATCTACATACACAAACATTAAGAGTAGAATGGCCTTACTGAGGAGTACAGGTAACTGCCAAAATAATGGAAACACTTGAGTAAATGAGCGATACAGAGTATATTGAAAGCAGGTGCTTCCACACAGGTGTGGTTCCTGAGGTAATTAAAGACATAACATCCCATCGTGCTTAAGGTCATGTATAAAAATGCTGGGCAGCCCATTATTTTGGCTACCATGGCTATGCCCCCATTCCTCCTGACAGAGCTGGTGTAACTGAGTCAGGTTTGTAGGCCTCCTTGCTCGCACACGTTTTTTCAGTTCTGCCCACAAATGTTCTATAGGATGAGGTCAGGGCTTTGTGATGGCCACTCCAATACCTTGACTTTGTTGTCCTTAAGCCATTTTGCCACAACTTTGGAAGTATGCTTGGGGTCATTGTCCATTTGGAAGACCCGTTTGCGACCAAGCTTTAACTTCCTGACTGATGTCTTGAGATGTTGCCTCAATATATCCACATCATTTTCCATCCTCATGATGCCATCTATTTTGTGAAGTGCACCAGTCCCTCCTGCAGCAAAGCACCCCACAACATGATGCTGCCACCCCCATGCTTCCCGGTTGGGATGATGTTCTTCGGCTTGCAAGCCTCCCCCTTTTTCCTCCAAACATAACGATGGTCAAACAAACAGTTCTATTTTTGTTTCATCAGACCAGAGGACATTTCTCCAAAAAGTACGATCTTTGTCCCCATGTGCAGTTGCAAACTGTAGTCTGGCTTTTTTTATGGCGGTTTTAGAGCAGTGGCTTCTTCCTTGCTGAGCGGCCTTTCAGGTTATGTCGATATAGGACTCGTTTTACTGTGGATATAGATACTTTTGTACCTGTTTCCTCCAGCATCTTCACAAGGTCCTTTGCTGTTGTTCTGGGATTGATTTGCACTTTTCGCACAAAAGTACGTTCATCTCTAGGAGACAGAACCCATCTCCTTCCTGAGCGGTATGATGGCTGCGTGGTCCCATGGTGTTTATACTTGCGTACTATTGTTTGTACAGATGAATATGGTACCTTCAGGTGTTTGGAAATTGCTCCCAAGGATGAACCAGACTGGCTGATTTCTTTTGATTTTTCCATGATGTCAAGCAACAAGGCACTGCGTTTGAAGGTAGGCCTTGAAATACATCCACAGGTACACCTCCAATTGACTCAAATTATGTCAATTAGCCTATCAGAAGCTTCTAAAGCTGTGACATAATTTTATCGAATTTTCCAAGCTGTTTAAAGGCACAGTCAACTTAGTGTATTTAAACTTCTGACCCACTGGAATTGTGATACAGTCAATTACAAGTGAAATAATCTGTCTGTAAACAATTGTTGGAAAAAGTGACTTGTGTCATGCACAAAGTAGATGTCCTAACCGACTTGCCAAAACTAATGTTTGTTAACAAGACATTTGTGGAGTGGTTGAAAAATGAGTTTTAATGACTCCAATCTAAGTGTATGTAAACTTCCGACTTCAACTGTGTATGCCAAGGTGCATTGAAGCTTTTCTGGTTTGTGGTGGCCCAATGCCCTATTAAGACACTTTATGTTGGTGTTTCCTTTGCCTGTACGGTACCATTCGGACACAGCATGATGTTGCCATTGCCAGAGAATCAATATCTGCAGAAAATCATTCATAATTCTGTCTCTTTGTGGGTGTAATGACTTTCTCTGAAAACTGAGGTTTGAATAGAAAAACAATCAAATCACGATTTTGTTTCTGGCTTCAGAATAATTGTTCTCTGTAAATTGACAAATCTATTGAAAACCATTGTTTGCCCTCTACAATTCTCAGTTCACTGAATGAATAACATATTGCATTTCATTTTGTGTAAAAAAGGAAAAAAGTTTCAATCTCTTGGCACACAGTAACATGTATAGGCTCTTATTTAATTTGGTTCAGACATTCTTTTCAGACCAAGACAAGAAATACTTTTTACATTACCAACATTATTATGATTTTGGGGTGATATTAATGTCTGGTTTGCTCCAGCCAGACTTTCATAATGTGTCACCAAAGACCTATTTGTTTAATTTTTTTGGTCTTCAGTTGTAGACTTGTAGTCACTGGCATGACGTAGTCTCTGGACTCCCGCAAGGTCTGTCTCTTATACACATCTAGATGTGTATAAGAGACAGGAATAAGGCTTTAACGTAACAAAATGTTGAAAAAGTGAATGGGTCTGAATACTTCCCGAATGCACAGTACACTATATATAGAAAAGTATGTGGACAGCCCTTCAAATTAGTGGATTTGGCTATTTCAGCCACACCCGTTGCTGACAGGTGTATAAAATTGAGCACACAGCCATGCAATCTACATACACAAACATTAAGAGTAGAATGGCCTTACTGAGGAGTACAGGTAACTGCCAAAATAATGGAAACACTTGAGTAAATGAGCGATACAGAGTATATTGAAAGCAGGTGCTTCCACACAGGTGTGGTTCCTGAGGTAATTAAAGACATAACATCCCATCGTGCTTAAGGTCATGTATAAAAATGCTGGGCAGCCCATTATTTTGGCTACCATGGCTATGCCCCCATTCCTCCTGACAGAGCTGGTGTAACTGAGTCAGGTTTGTAGGCCTCCTTGCTCGCACACGTTTTTTCAGTTCTGCCCACAAATGTTCTATAAGAGAGAAGATGCATACATTTTACGTACAAGTGGTCCAGGTAATCGAACAAACTATCCTGGTGTTGCATGCACCATGCTCTACAAACTGAGCTACAGTAGTAGGGGAGAGTAGATACTAATGCAATAGCTTCCATAAACAGTGCATTCGGAAAATATTCAGACCCCTTGACTTTTTCCACATTTTGTTACCTTACAGCCTTATTCTAAAAGTGATTCAATTGTTTTTGTCTTCATCAATCATTACACACAATACCCCATAAGGACAAAGCAAACACAGGTTTTGAGTAATTTTTGGCATATTTATAAAAAATATATATATACTGTATTTAGAGCATGGTGCATGTAAATACATTTACATAAGTATTCAGACCCTTTACTCAGAACTTTGTTGAATCACCTCTGGCAGCGATTACAGCCTCGAGTCTTCCTGGGTATGACGCTACAAGCTTGGTACACCTGTATTTGAGGAGTTTTCTCCATTCTTCTCTGCCAATCCTCTCAAGCTCTTTCAGGTTGGATGGGGAGCGTCGCTGCACAGCTATTTTCAGGTCTCTCCGGAGACGTTCGATTGGATTAAAGTCTGGGCTCTGGCTGGGCCACCAAGGACATTCAGAGACTTGTCCCAAAGCCACTCCTGCGTTGTCTAGGCTGTGCACTTACGGTCGTTGTTCTTGTTGGAAGGTGAACCTTTGCCCCAGTCTGAGTTCCTAAGCGCTCTGGAGCAGTTTTGCTGAGTTCATCTTTCCTTCGATCCTGACTAGTCTCCCAGTCCCTGCTCCTGAAAAACATCCCCACAGCATGATGGTTGCCACCACCATGCTTCACCGTAGGGATGGTGCACGTTTCCTCCAGAGAATCTTATATCTCATGGTCTGAGAATTTTTAGGTGCCTCTTGGCAAACTCCAAGTGGGCTGTCGTGCCTTTTACTGAGGAGTGGCTTCCGTCTGGCCACTCTACCATAAAAGCTTGATTGGTGCAGTGCTGCAGAGATGGTTGTCCTTCTGGAAAGGTTCTCCCATCTCCACAGAGGAATTGTGGAGCTCTGTCAGAGTGAGCATTTGGTTCTTGGTCACCTCCCTGACCAAGGTCCTTCTCCCCCGATTGATCAGTTTGGCCGGGAGGCCAGTCTTGGTGGTTCCAAACTACTTTCATTTAAGAATGATGGATGCCACTGTGTTCTTAGGGACCTTCAATGCTGCATAAATGTTTTGGTACCCTTCCCAGAACTGTGCCTCCAACACGATCCTGTCTCGGAGCTTTACGGACAATTCCTTCAACCTCATGGCTTGGTTTTTGCTCTGACATGCACATTCAACTGTGGGACCTTATATAGACAGGTGTGTGTTTTTTCAAATCATGTCCAATCAATTGAATTTACCACAGGTGGATCCAATCAAGTTGTATAAACATCTCAAGGATTATCAATGGAAACAGGATGCACATGAGCTCAATTCCGATGTCTCATAGCAAAGGGTCTGAATACTTATGTAAATGTGATATTTCTGTATTTTATTTTTAGTACATTTTTTTTTAAATTCTAAAACCTGTTTTTCCTTTGTCATTATGGGGTATTGTCTGTAGGTTGATAAGGATTTTTAAATGTAATCTATTTTAGAATAAGGCTTTAACGTAACAAAATGTTGAAAAAGTGAATGGGTCTGAATACTTCCCGAATGCACAGTACACTATATATAAAAGTATGTGGACAGCCCTTCAAATTAGTGGATTTGGCTATTTCAGCCACACCCGTTGCTGACAGGTGTATAAAATTGAGCACACAGCCATGCAATCACATACACAAACATTAAGAGTAGAATGGCCTTACTGAGGAGTACAGGTAACTGCCAAATAATGGAAACACTTGAGTAAATGGCGATACAGAGTATATTGAAAGCAGGTGCTTCCACACAGGTGTGGTTCCTGAGGTAATTAAAGACATAACATCCCATCGTGCTTAAGGTCATGTATAAAAATGCTGGGCAGCCATTATTTTGGCTACCATGGCTATGCCCCATTCCTCCTGACAGAGCTGGTGTAACTGAGTCAGGTTTGTAGGCCTCCTTGCTCGCACACGTTTTTTCAGTTCTGCCACAAATGTTCTATAGGATGAGGTCAGGGCTTTGTGATGGCCACTCCAATACCTTGACTTTGTTGTCCTTAAGCCATTTTGCCACAACTTTGGAAGTATGCTTGGGGTCATTGTCCATTTGGAAGACCCGTTTGCGACCAAGCTTTAACTTCCTGACTGATGTCTTGAGATGTTGCCTCAATATATCCACAATCATTTTCCATCCTCATGATGCCATCTATTTTGTGAAGTGCACCAGTCCCTCCTGCAGCAAAGCACCCCACAACATGATGCTGCCACCCCCATGCTTCCCGGTTGGGATGATGTTCTTCGGCTTGCAAGCCTCCCCCTTTTTCCTCCAAACATAACGATGGTCAAAACAAACAGTTCTATTTTTTGTTTCATCAGACTAGAGGACATTTCTCCAAAAAGTACGATCTTTGTCCCATGTGCAGTTGCAAACTGTAGTCTGGCTTTTTTTATGGCGGTTTTAGAGCAGTGGCTTCTTCCTTGCTGAGCGGCCTTTCAGGTTATGTCGATATAGGACTCGTTTTACTGTGGATATAGATACTTTTGTACCTGTTTCCTCCAGCATCTTCACAAGGTCCTTTGCTGTTGTTCTGGATTGATTTGCACTTTTCGCACAAAAGTACGTTCATCTCTAGGAGACAGAACCCATCTCCTTCCTGAGCGGTATGATGGCTGCGTGGTCCCATGGTGTTTATACTTGCGTACTATTGTTTGTACAGATGAATATGGTACCTTCAGGTGTTTGGAAATTGCTCCCAGGATGAACCAGACTGGCTGATTTCTTTTGATTTTTCCATGATGTCAAGCAACAAGGCACTGCGTTTGAAGGTAGGCCTTGAAATACATCCACAGGTACACCTCCAATTGACTCAAATTATGTCAATTAGCCTATCAGAAGCTTCTAAAGCTGTGACATAATTTTATCGAATTTTCCAAGCTGTTTAAAGGCACAGTCAACTTAGTGTATTTAAACTTCTGACCCACTGGAATTGTGATACAGTCAATTACAAGTGAAATAATCTGTCTGTAAACAATTGTTGAAAAAAGTGACTTGTGTCATGCACAAAGTAGATGTCCTAACCGACTTGCCAAAACTAATGTTTGTTACAAGACATTTGTGGAGTGGTTGAAAAATGAGTTTTAATGACTCCAATCTAAGTGTATGTAAACTTCCGACTTCAACTGTGTATGCCAAGGTGCATTGAAGCTTTTCTGGTTTGTGGTGGCCCAATGCCCTATTAAGACACTTTATGTTGGTGTTTCCTTTGCCTGTACGGTACATTCGGACACAGCATGATGTTGCCATTGCCAGAGAATCAATATCTGCAGAAAATCATTCATAATTCTGTCTCTTTGTGGGTGTAATGACTTTCTCTGAAAACTGAGGTTTGAATAGAAAAAACAATCAAATCACGATTTTGTTTCTGGCTTCAGAATAATTGTTCTCTGTAAATTGACAAATCTATTGAAAACCATTGTTTGCCCTCTACAATTCTCAGTTCACTGAATGAATAACATATTGCATTTCATTTTGTGTAAAAAAGGAAAAAAGTTTCAATCTCTTGGCACACAGTAACATGTATAGGCTCTTATTTAATTTGGTTCAGACATTCTTTCAGACCAAGACAAGAAATACTTTTTACATTACCAACATTATTATGATTTTGGGGTGATATTAATGTCTGGTTTGCTCCAGCCAGACTTTCATAATGTGTCACCAAAGACCTATTTGTTTAATTTTTTTGGTCTTCAGTTGTAGACTTGTAGTCACTGGCATGACGTAGTCTCTGGACTCCCGCAAGGTCGTAGTCCCCCCCCCCCCCCCCCCCCCCACCAATGT